>NW_026125778.1:1132500-1305745 GCF_943737965.1 Phodopus roborovskii | reverse complement strand
GATTTTCTTACTCTGTTATAGTGTAATCCTGTATCCTCATCTATGTGATTAGGATATATAATAACACCTCAAAATTAACATTTACGCATATAAATATTTGGTAATCATCACATAGATGCCACATTTTTAAAATATCTGCAGATGCTATTTCTATTGTAAATACTAGAATAAAAACATATTTAAGAATGTAGTCTAATCTGAACTTTAGCTATTCCATTTTTTAAATTAACTTATAGCAAAATATATAACTCTGTAAAGTGAAGACATGATGATTTATGTGTATTTAGAAAATAAAGGCCTTCTTAATGGCCCTGCTCTATGATCTTGATGCTTCTCCAGACATTTTTTTCTTTACATGAACAGGGTCTGCAATTATGCTGGTTTTCCTCAGCCTCATATACTATTTTCTCTTATTTTTCTTATTTATCTTATTTTAAATATATCTATTAAGTATACAATTATACAAGGCCCAAAGATGCTGCTACTTCTCAGCTGGGAAACCTGCAACAGATTATTTCATCTTCCTAAACACATTTTCTTCATCAATAAATGGCATCTTACTGCTAGATTCTTTTGAAAACTACGTGAATAACACAGTGTCATCTAACACAGTGGCTGGCACACAGAAAGAACTCAGGAAATGTCTACTTTTTTCTGTTTCATGAGGTTGATTTGAGAAGTGGCTGCATCACTTGTCTTAAGTCTATAAACATGAAAAATCACGCATAGTTCCATGGTAGTCATGGAAGTGAAACATATTACTATTCTCTACAAACAGAGGGTTTAAAATTAAATAGCACAGAGTAGACCTAAGCCAGGGATTCCAGCTGTCTTTTATGAGAATGAGCCCAGCACACAGACACTGGTTAGAACTTGTAGCCTAGAATTATCCAGTTGTTCAGAATTTAGTTAAGGTGGGTGTCAACATTTAGCTATGGATATGGCTCTGGAGGGCTCTAATCTGTATCAATATCCTTTAGATAAACTTATAGGCTCCCAAGGCCAAAGGGAAGAGAAACAGGGTTCAGAGTGTTGGGATGAAAGATGGAAGCATGAAATAGAAGCAGATCAGGAACATTAATTAACCCCATGAATGGCACACTCATTTGTAATCTCATTCCTGTGGTTTACATGGCACTGGAGTTCATAAATAAGAGCAGTGCAATGATAATGGCAAATCTCATCATGTCAGGGTGCAGAAGTGCCATAAGCTTTCCAGATAATGGGTACATATACAATCCTGACACAAAGAAGAGACAAGGAAACAAGGTGGAAAAATAAGCACCACCCCCAAAAATTTCTAGTCCAAAGGGTGATGAGAAGCAGGAGAACATGCAATATTGGGCAGTGATGAGATTATTAAATAAATATACAAGGGTAATAGAGACGTCTAGGAATCAAACAAATGAGGCCAGGTTTAAAAGCACTCTGAAAGGAAATGCTGCTAGGAAGGTGGCTTTCTAGCCCGGTGTGCATGTGACAGGGCAGCAAGCCTGAAAAATTGTGGGGCAAGGATTCCAGTTACACAACAGAGCAAGTGCAAAAATGCTAAAGCATCAACAAACTTGGTAAATTTAGGAGCTGCACTAAAAGAAGCATAGGAGTTATAACAGAGAAGGAGGAAGTCAGAAACATGACCAAAAATGACTGATTCTAACTACCACTGGTAACAATCCACTTGCCTGGGGCTGCAACCATCTTTTGCCTAGAGTCCGGTTACAACCTCCTTAATTGGTCTTCCAGCTTTTGCTCTAGGTCTTGCTGACCTACTGCACAGTTTCCCAAATTTTATTGTGCATTAGCATCATCTATGGAGCTTTCATTCTGTATTTATTAAATTTATGTATTTAATCAATTTCTGTCCACAGGTAGCAAAGAGTTTTTAAGCACTAGTACTGCCTGGTTTAGGATATGAACTGGCTCTGTTACTTTCAATGCCTCCACCCCAGATTTCATAGTTTATTGCCTAACTGTAAACGTTCTAAATAGTCCACAGAACCTACAATATCCTATGCATGGTCTTAAGGTTCTTTACTAATTCATTCTTTGTGGAAGCTATATAATATCATTTATATGTTTAACATGTAGTCAAAATAAACTAATATCAGAGCATACAGCTGAAAGATGATGACTTTGGTATTTGAACTCATGTAATTATAATCCAGAGAATACATTTTCAAATGAGGCAATAATACCCCCAATGGAACAATAATCTAAACTTTTTTTAATTCTAACTTTGGATAAGGTGGAGCAACCTATAGCAAATAAAGAGTAGCACAATAATTAGCATTCTCCAAAGAAATAGAAATAACAGAACATGTGCATATTTTTATACAGAGATGTCTGTTATTTAAAAAAACAAATCTAGCTCACATGAAACTTAAAATTATTAGGTGTTTATAGACAGACTGTAGATCAGGAGAGCTAATAAATATTTGAGTCTGAACATAGTCTGCAGCAGAACTATTAAGCTGCTAGGAGGGCAGATAAAAACTGAAGGCTTCTTTTGGAGAATTCTCTATTTCTTTTTGTTCTCTATTCATGCTTTTGGCTGTTTAGGTAAGGTCTGCCCACATTATAGGGAAAAATTTATGCAAAGTCCTTTGGTTTTAATAAACTCTCCAAAATGTATCTTTGTAAGTAAATTCAAAATGATTTTGAGTAAATAACTGTTTAATTGTGGCCAACTTTAGTTCACACACACACACACACACACAAAAAAAAAAAAAAAAAAAAAAAACCTTTACAAATAGAAGGACAGTGCATGGTGTAGTTAAGGGGAGACTATTAGTTATGAGTTCAAAGACAGTGAGGTCAAAAGAGTGTTTGGGGTTGATCAGTAGGAAATATGTTACAAAGAGCAATAAACAAGCTGTGATATAACACTGCATAGTAGGGTAACTCTTAACAGCTATGTTGCTCTATATCTTTCAAAAGTTACACAAATATTTTGAAGATCTTTATGATGAATAACTGTAAATTTGAAGAGATAGTCACATTTAATCTTTGTCACAATGCAGAATCCACACAGTGTGAAGCATTACATGGTACACAATTTAAAATATACAATTCATGTTTTTGTGTATCACTTAAAAGTAAATATAATTTAGTAAATTATATTTAGTAAAAATAAATTGTAGGGAAGGTAAATAAAATTAGGAAAAATATGTCTGAAAAGATCATATAAGTGAAAGTCATAGGGCAACAATACACAAACTTTGAGTAGGACTCTTCTATTGCCCCAAAGTTACCAATTTGCAGATTAAAACAAGTGAAGCTAGCCATCAAACTTTCATATGATTTAAGGCCACATTTATGTGGGTTTTGAGTGGTCCTTATAACAGAAGTTTTATCCACGGAAGTTCTTTGAATGATAATGGGCCCATGGACTCATATATTTGAATGCTTCATCTCTAGTTGCTAGAATTGTAAGCACCATCAAGTAAGAAGCCTGGCCTTGTTTGAGAAAGCATGTGTGTGCAGGGTGGGGGGTCAGGGCAACATTTCAAATGTTCATGCCCTTTGCAGTTAGCTTTCTTCTCACTGCTTTGTGGTTGTTGTCTCAAGATGTGACCTCTCAGCTACATGTCTGCCTGCCTGCTGCCATGCTCCCTGTCTTCGTATTACTTGCCATAACTTTAACCCTCTGAAACTGTAAGTAATTTGCCATACAATTACTTCCTTATAAGTTGCCTTGGTCAGGGTGTCTTATCAACAACAATAAAAAAAAAAAATAAGGAGCAAAGCTATCCCTTGAGCCACTTCACAAGCCACCTTTCACATGCCGAGCAGGGAGTATCACCAACCATTATCAGAGCTCCAGTTTCCTCTGTTTAGCTCTCAGCACCCCCACCACCACAGGGCTAAGCTAATGGCTCCCTCAACTTCTAGGATACCCTTCTTTTGAAACAAAGCATCCTAAGTTTATGAGATGGTCTCCTTTCATAACAGGCCTAGTAAAGAGCAAGGAGATACTGGGCATCTGAGATTCTCTCACTTGAGAATTTGGTATCCCACCCCAATAAACAAACTGGTTAAAATGCTTATGGGCTCTGTGTGACAGGCTCTTGGACAAACAGAATTGTGACTTATGGATTACTTTAACACAGCTTCCTTGAGATTATACACAGAAACTTCCTTTCTTACTCTTCACTGATGCTTTTAAAACTTCAGACTGGAAAGGGAACCAGATATCTATACATTTTTAAGGATTCCTCAGGTAATTCCAAGGCACAGGAATGTTGTTGGTTGTTTTTACTCTTTGTTTCTTTTTGAGGGCCTACCACCCAGCTCCCAAATACATACATACAGAGGCTTGTTATTACTTACAAATTCCAAGGCTTAGCTTGGCTTGTTTCTTGCCAGCTTTCCTTAACTTTGGCCTCTGGGATTTTTCTTTTTCTTCCATCTGTGTATCATATTTTCACTCCATGGCTGGCTGGGTGGTGCGGTGGCTGGCCTATGGCATCTTCCTCTCCTTGTTCTCTTGCTCCTCCTTCTATTTATTCTCTCTGTTTGGCAGCCCTGCCATTCCTTTCTCCTGTGTTGTTACTAACTTTTCAGCTCTTATTAAACCAATCAGGTGTTTTAGACAAAGAATCACAGTCACAACCTCACAGAGTTAAACAAATGCAATATAAAATAATGAAACACATCTTTGCATCATTAAACAAATACCCCAAAGTATAAACAATTGTAACACATCTTAAAATATTCTGCAACACAGACAAATCTAGAAATGGCTAGCCTGTTACCAATACTATATCTATAGCAACCTTAATATAAAACAAGTCCAGCTGCTAGAAGGATGGCTCAGGGGTTACAACCACTAACTATTCTTGCCGAAGATCTGTGTTCAGTTACTAGCGGCAACCTGGCTTATTATAAACATCTGTAACTCCAGTTCTAAGGGCTAAAAATATCCTCTTCTGACCTGGCACCACACAGGCATATAGGGCAATGCAAACATGGCAGCAAAACACTTGCACATGTAACATATGAACAGATAAATATACCTTTAAAAATAAATAGCTGCACATGGTAACACATGCCTTTAATACCAGCAGTCAGGAGGGAGGTAGAGGCAGGAGCTCTGAGTTCCAGGTCAGCCTGGTCTACTTAGGGAGATCCAGGACATCCAGGACTACATTGAGAGACACAGTCTCAATAAATAAATCCATTATCTCCTGCTGAAAGGCCTCTAATGCCTACCCACTGTATCTCTGTATTGGGAACAAAACCATCAGTTTGTTTTCCTATGCCTTGCAAAGCTCCCCGTTGCCGGATAGGTTCTTGTTTCACTGGTAACAACTTTCACTCCTCTTCTCCTCTCACAATGTGTCAACCACTGCCCTTTTGTTCTTCAAATACATTGAACCTTCTCTTCCTCAGTGCCCTGCGACTTCAGAATGAAACCATCCTTCCTTCTTGATACCCAGGCTTCCTTTCAGAGGTTTCCTCTCTCCCAGGTAATCTTACACAGACAAATTTTCCACGGGAATGCTTTGCTCTTTTAGTCCAATTTGCCTTCAGAAACCGAAGAGTTAGTTTCCTAGATGCTGGCAAACCTGTTGGCACTTGGCTTTGGCTGGAAAAACGGGTTATTTCCAAAGCTACCCTATATCCAATGGTTCATTACGGGTAAAGTTTAAAGACATAGCATTCTCACTCCAAAATGGGAAGTTGTGAAGGACTTTCTCAGCATTGATACTTCCCAAAGTGGTGACTAAAGCTTCTGCTGAGAACAAGTCACAGAGCAAATTCTCTGTTTGACCAATCCAGCTTTCTATGTTTTAACATATGCTGATCCCTGCAGCATTCTTTGAGACTTTTCATCTCAGAGTCCCAAATAACTCAAACCGCTAAGGTTGTGCCAGGTAGTCTCAAAAAAAAAAAAAAAAAAAAAAAAAAACAAACAAACATTAGTAAGATGTCCTGAAGCTGGACCATCAGCCATGTAAGTGGCACTGGGACTTTCTTCACTGGAGAGAGGTGCCACAGGAATCACTGTCAAAGATCAATTCATTGTTAACATTTTTACATGTGCAACTGGATATGATATACTTAGAAAGAAATTAACTAGTAGGAATGGAAAGAGGAGGCTTTATAAATTAAGATTGATGATTTATAGAGATGTAACAAAAGAAAATAAGATAAGTGTGAAGATTAGAAGGCCTCTCTTGTAAACAAACAAAAAATAGGTTTCTATCTCATGCATTTTTGGAGCAGAGAAAGCTGCCCATGCCTAGAAATTAATCATCTAAGCAACAGGGTTCCAGTGAAGCTTAATCTCTCAATCATATATCTATGAAGTAAAAGTCAGGTATCTAAATAAAAAATAATGGAGCACCACATCATGAGAGGTGAATATCTAGCATTGTATACCGCAAATCAGGAATAGTCAGGCTTCAGCTATGCCTTCTACCTTCGTCTTTTCTACTTCAGTCTTTTCCACAAATGTTCTCTCCTTTCTGAAGGTTGACACAAAGGAATTCCTCCAAAAGTGACCTGTACAATCCCAGGACCTGCGTACACACGCCTCCTTTCCTGGTAAATAGTCCAGTAATGATATTATGGCCCAATATTACCTGGCTGGGTCCTGAGGAAGGAATGGACTTGACCTGGAAGCAGCTGTTCGATTTAGAATAAAGCAATCAGCTCGGTTAGTTGTCATGGAACTGCCCTCTCATAATACATCAGGGAGCATTGGGAGGAATCAGAGCAAGCTGTATAAATGATACTGATACAGGAGCACTCATGAGAAACACAGGACTAGTATCCTAGCAAGAACCCTGAAAAGATTTAGGATGAGTCTTATAAGTATATACAAACAACAAAAAGCCACACTGATCAAGGTAGAAATGCCTGACATTCAGCTAGGCAATATAAAAACACGTATATGTTCCTTCAAATTCCTGTGGTTTTCTCAGGAAAAGGAGGAAATGGTTGTTTATTTGGGCAACTATATAACCATAACTGAGATAACAATTAAATGTTTAACACATTCAAGTTTCCATTAATAAACATCACGATCCTCCATTAGAATAGGATGATTTAAGTTTTCAGTCATAAATGTATGCCTAGCTGGCTCCCAATATGGCAACAGTATCCATATACCCACTCACTGAAGATTTAGTCCCCCAGTTTCCAAATGAAAAACTACAATGTACAAAACTTAGTTGCTAACACTGTACCTACATTAATTCCTTGCCTATGGTATGAGAAGTATTTTAAAAGAAATAGATCTTTTGTATTCTAAAGATTTTTTTATTTGTCAGTACATTGAGCTCCTGGAGACAGCGCCAGGGCAAGTGCAGGCTGGATGGGCACTGGGCAACTCTGCCTCGCCGACAACAATCAACTAAACAGGGGCAAAGGAGATCCTAAGAAGCCAGAGGCAAAATGTCCTCATATGCATTGTTTGCTGAAACTTGCTGGGAGTAACACACAGAGAAGCTGCTAGATGCTTCTGTCAACTTCTCAGAGTTCTCCAAGAAGTGCTCAGAAGGGTGGAAGCCCATGTCTGCTAAAGAAAAGGGGAAATTTGAAGACATGGAAAAGGCTGACAAGGCTTGTTATGGAAGAGAAATGGAAGACTATATCTCCCCCCTCTAACAAAGGGGAGACCAAAAAGAAGTTCAAGGATCCCAATGCACCCATGAGGCTTTCTTTGGCCTTCTTCTTGTTCTGTTCTGAGTATCACCCCCAAATCAAAGGAGAACACCCTGGCTTGTCCATTGGTGATGCTGCAAAGAAACTGGGAGAGATGTGGAACAACACTGCTGCAGATGACAAGCAGCCCTATGAAAAGAAGGCTGCCAAGCTGAAAGGATATTGCTGCTTACAGAGCTAAAGGGAAACCTGATGCAGCGAAAAAGGGGTGGTCAAGGCAGAAAGGAGCAAGAAAGATAAGAAAGAGAAAAATTAGGAGGAGGAGAAAGAGGAAGACAAAGATGAAGATGATGAATAAACAGATTGTAGAGCAGATTTTTTTTGTCTGTAAAGAATTTAATTCCCGTGTACACAACTCACCCCTTTTAAAGAAAAAAATTGAAATGTAAGGCTGTGTAAGATTTGTTTTTAAACTGAAGTGATCTGCAGAATGAATAAAACTCTAAGGTTCAATTCAAAGTACTTCTTATATTACATATTATAAATGACTCAATTTGCATGAATTTCAGGGTTTGTGGTGTAAAAGAAGCAGCACACAGTATTACTGCCCACTTCCTCAGAAACTGTGTATGTAAATTAGGAACATCTTCTAACACACACATACTATGTATTTGGAACAGGGTCTCTTCATGTAGCGCTGGCTATACTTGAACTCACAGATATCCTCCTGCCTCTGCCTCCCAAGTGCTGGGATTAATTAGAAACTTACAAATATGATTACTAGGAGAGGAGAAAAATCAAAATAGCAAATGCTACCTCAGTTTCCGTATTGAGAATCAGCCTCCACTTACTGAATAATCAGTTTTTATTTGAAACCTTCATCATGTGAATTAATTTATTAAGTATATAATATAATACATTCCAGGCACTGTGCCAACTTATACACACATGTCAAGAAAATAAAAAGGGTATATAAAGATGAACAATTTTAAAATTTTGTTCAGTTGCTTATCTGAAAGTAATATCATGATTATTGCCCATTTTGTTCTCCACGTGGGATCATATGTATCACTTTTACATCAAAAGATGTTGAACTACATATTCTATGCTTATCATAGACAGCCAATTGCCATCATATAATTTGATTTAAACTGTAAGAACTTCCACATTAATTAATATCTTTCACATATTCTACAATATATTAAATAATTACATACAGACACCAATTTTATAATACATATAATTCTACTCAAGATAGTTATTAAGGTTGAAATGTATTAAGTGATTAGCATGTATCATACTCCATTCATAAATAAAAGTACATTTTATACATTGTCTCAATTATTCCATGTAAGCCTTTTATGTTGTATATTCTGATGCCCCTATTTCACAGATAATGCTTAGTTTAATTGACATATCCAAAAGCTAGATTTAGATAGAATTCTGAAACTAGATGTGAGCTTAACTTTCTCTGATTACAAAAGATGGCCCAAAATAGACCAATGTACTTCATTTATCAGCTGTGACTTTATCTTTCAACATGTGTACCTTATCTTTCACTGCTATGACAGGTCAGTAGTTCAAAGTCAGGCGTCACATAGGCTGCCTGGGCCCAACACAATTTCCCCTGCATCCTGAAATATTCGTTCACCAAACAAAAAGTTGATTATGAAAACAAATATGTCAATAGTATGGTGGCGAATAAACTTACTAACATGATAACTCATCGATGAGTAATTAATTTAAAAAGGAATAGGCATGTGATAAAGAAAAAGAGCACAAGAAGAACTTGCCTCCATGAGGACTCTGAGATTTTTCAAATGAGTTCTATTTGCTTCACTAGAAGTCACTAGATGATTTCTAAAATGACTTCATGCTGTATCTCTCAATTTCCTTTTAGTACTTAAAAGGTCAATAAGTTAACAAAACATCTGTAAGAATCAGGCCAATTTGTACCACAAAATGCCTGAACATTCATGTTTATTGCTGCACTAGTCACAGATACTGAATATATGGGACAGGCTAGTTAGTTATTAACATATGAATTGATAAAAATGTAGTATATATAAACAATGGAGTTATATTCAGCCATAAACAATATTATTACCTCTTCCAGAAAAGTGAATGGGAGTAGAAAGGTTCATGGTCACTAAAGTTAACTAGACTTAAGAAGACAAATGCCACATACACACACCATGAAAATAGAAGGGGGTCTAAGAAAAGGAATGTAGTCTAAACAGAATGGGAAAGAAATATAGGAAAGACAAGATAATTCATTTTCCTATATATGAGAAATATATACAGGTACATATGAAATAAAAGCAGATAACAGACTTACTAAGGGAAGTAAGATGATCTACAAGGAAGGAAGAATAGTAGGGATTGGAAGGTACATGGGAGGCTAATATAAAAAGTACAATGACAGCATAAGGAAACTTTAAAAGCTAATAAAGAATATGACCAACTTGAAATATACAACATCATTAGTCCAGATATTCCAGAGTGGCATGGAAGGAGGGATTGAGAGAGAGATGGGTCTGAGGACAGATTTGAAGATACTGGCTCATATTCTTAGATTTGGCCTTTTCACAGTGTCCCACATTTTCTGGATGTTTTGTGTTGAGGATTTATTGAATTTACGATTTTCTTTGGTCGATGAAACTATTTCCTCTAGTTTAACTTCAGTCCCTGAGATTCTCTCTTCGCTCTTCTGTATTCTGTTTGTTATGCTTGCATCTGTAGTTCCTGATTGTTTACTCAGTCCTGCAGTTTGTGTTTGCTTTATTGTCTCTGTTTCAGTTTTCAGAACTTGAACTGTTTGAATTGTTTCCTTCATCTGATTGATTTTTCTTGGCTTTACTTAAGAGATTTGTTCATTCATTGCATTTTTTGTTTTGTCTTTCCTCTATTTCTTCCAATTTTTTTGTTTGTTTTTTCTTCATCTACTTTGGTGTGTTCATGTCTAGTTGGTGTAGAGTCCTTTCTGGTGGTGTCATACTGGTCTTTCTATTGTTGGGTGTTTTCTTGTATTGTCATCTTCCCATCTCTTCTTCCAGTGGCTGCAGGTGGAGTCTCTCTCTCTCTCTCTCTCTCTCTCTCTCTCTCTCTCTCTCTCTCTCTCTCTCTCTCTCTCAGGAGTTCAATGTCTGCAACTCTGAATGATACAAGTTCTCTTGGAGGTCTGTCCTCCAGCAGAAGGCAGGCGATGGGGGTCCAAAGATCAAGAGAGTACGGCCTCAACGTGGTCCCTCATGGATAGGTGGGTCCAGTGTGCTCAGAACAGACCCAGGAAGTTCTACAGAGGTGGAGGGGTTGTCGTGCCCACACTCTGACCATTCAATGCTCACCCAGAACAGTGGGCCAGCAGTACAAAGGGTGGGGGGAAGGCAGGCTCTGGGTGGTGTACAGAGCAGAGTACCTGGACTGTACTATCCAGATCCAGGATATAGGGGGTAGCAAAATGCAGAGCTAACCCAGGGAGATCCCAGGAAATGATGTGTGTGTGTGGGGGGGTGAGATTTGGCCTGACCTGATCCCAGACTCACCTCTGGCAGAGCGCCTGAGGCAGGGTCTGAGTTGAAGTCCATGGCCAATGTTGCCACTAGGGCCCACAGAAACCTGTGGTTTGGGCCACAACCTGTGGAAACTTAAGTCAATGCTGCAGCCTGAGCCTTACAGGTAGCCAGTGATCTGTGCTACCACTCCCAGGCCATGGTATCATCTTGGCCTAGGCTGCAGTTTAGGTCCATGTCTGGGCCCATGGCCTTGTAGTAGCCAGAATCTGGGTTCATGTCTATGGCTCTTATTGCCTCTGAGGACTGTGTGGATGCCCTAGGGTCAGGTCAGCCACTTGGGTCCATGTTGGTGTCCAAAGGCCATGGTGCAACTGGGGACAAACAGATCTGAGTGGCCTGAGCTGCCACCCAATGCCATGGTGACATCTGGGTCAGAGCTGCAACTAAGGGCTATGTCTGAGTCTATGGCCCTACTTCAGCCAGGCAGAATCTGTGTTAATATGAAAGGCTCCTGTCATCATCAAAGGGGATATGGACGCCCGAGTCCCAGGAACATGTTGGTGTTAAGGGCCACACTGTTGCTGGAGCCATGCCAATCTGAATGGCCTGCACTGCCACCAGGGGCAAAGGCGACATCTAGACCTTGATGCTGCTGAGTACTATGTCTGGTATAATGGCTGGGGTCTGTATTGAAGTTTGAGGCCCATGTTGCCACCTAAGGTTACACAGAAGCCTGGGTTGGGGCCACAACTTATGGCATTGTTGGTTCTGGGGCCATACTGCCACCAGAGCCATCCTGACCTGAGTGGCCAGTGCTTCTACCAGGACCAGGATGTCATTCAGTGCCAAGCTGCTACACAGGGCCATGTCTAGGTTCATGGTCCAGCTACAGCTGAGGTCTGTGTTGATGTCTGTGGCCTGTGTCACCTCAGGGACCATAGGAACCACACATGGATGAAATCAGAGGGTCATTCTAAGACCCTTGCCCTTTTCTCACCCTGGGAAAGCTTGCCTTGCCTCTCACTAGACACTAAAGCTGGAAAGCTGGCCATGTGCCTCACAGGGAAGGTGGTCCCTGGACTCAGAGAGATTCCGCACCCCTCACCATAGGTGAGAGAGAACTGACCCTGATGGCATAGGTGTAGGGAAGCTGGTTCTGACACTTGGCCGTGGTGGGCAGCCCCAGTTCCTAAGACTGACCAGCTCAGCTACCATCCAGGCCCACAGCTGGGCTTTGGGTTGGCCCACCCTAACATCAACCCCATCCAGGACCTGCTGGAGCTCATGAAGAGACTGATCCTGTGGAACGATAAACACAGGATTTCCATGGGATATCCCAGAAAAGTTTCAGTGAGGACACAGTGGTGATGGTGTAGCAGAAACCAGAGGCCTTGAACCAGAACAATGCCTTACTGCAATGAGTATTTGCTTAGTAAAGCTGATTAAACAAAAGGGTAAACTATGTGACACACCACTCCCAATGCCACCAGTATGAAGGAAGGTTTGTTGGAGAGTCAGGGAGGTTGGAGAATCAAGAGGGTTTTTGTTGTTATTAGTTTGTCATCTTCTTGTTTTTGTCTGTAAGTTTGCTTGCTTTGTTTGGGTTTGGTTTGACTTTTAATTTTTTTTGGGGGGGGGGGGGGCTTTGCAGAGGGAAGGGGAGGATATAGTGGACGGGGAGGTGAACAGAACTAGAGTGAATGATATGAAATTCCCAAATAATCCATAAATAAATTATGTTTAAAAGTAAATAAATAAAAATAGATTGTAATTAAGAGAGTTTGGTTTGTGTCCAAGGAAAGATAATGAAAATGATTAAAATATAATAACTAATCTGTAAAACATCATAAAAAGTTAGCTTTGTGATAGAGCTGATATTTTAGGTATGTAGGGAAAGGGTATCTTTCTTCCCAAATATTTCTGAGATTAATCAGTAAAAAGTGACATTTGATTAGTTTCACACAGTAAACGAAAGGTGGGGGCCTAGCTCCAGAAGCCTTGCCTGCATGGTCTCTTGTTACAGACCCATCTATGGAAACTAGGGATGTTGCTTCAGTAACCCAGCTCACATATCCTCCTGCACAAAAGGAAAGGAGGCGCCTCCTCTTTTCCTGCTTAGGATCACTTAGAGCACAAGCAACTCCTGCATCAGGCCCACCCATATCACCCAAGAAGTTCACACATACTATAGCAGAACAGTGCTGTGCATTAGGCCTGCCTATAGCACCAAGGAATTTCTTTCTTGGATCTCAGTCCACATAGCCTCCTGTACTTTGGTACTTCTTTAAAAGTGACCCTGGTTTCTCTTACCTAGGTCCACATACATAGCCTGGAAACCTTGTTCTAGCTGTTTGGCTTCCAGGGGCTCCTGCATCAGATGCCACCTACACTACCCCAGTAACCTACCTCTAAACACATGACTATATCTGACTCTCAGAAGAAGATCAGAGACAAAGCTTCTACCAGCCCTAGATACCAGCTCCATTTCAACCCTACTCTGAGTCCCCTCTGAACCATTGTCTATTGTAAATGCCCCCACTGAAAGAAAAAAGGAGACTTGGATTGGAAGGAAGGAAGGAAGGAGGAAAGAAAGATAAGGACTCAACCAACAAACTACCCCCAGATACTCAAGCTCCAGCAGAGAAATAAAAACAATACAGGAAAAAGAATAAGACAACATATAACCTCCAAAAAAATTAATCCTACAGTAATGGCCCAAAATGAGAACAACGTAAAAGAACACCCAGGTAAAGAATTTTAAAAATGACTTTAACTACATCTAAACAACTCAAAGAAGACATCTTATACAAAACAAACTTTAATCCAGCTAAAAAACAGTAGCAACAAATATTTTCATTCTTCTTAAAATTTTTTTGGGATGTGACAACAGAATAGGAGATTATGAGTTCCCAGATATACCATTATTGGGCATACAATGAAATAACATTTTACCAATATGAAAAAGATTCCTTAACATCCATGTTCATTACTACATTATTTGCAATAACAAGGAAATAGGACTCAGATGTGCATCAACAACAAATGGATGGATAATGAAAATGTGGTAATTGGGATTATAAATTGTTAAAGTAAAATAACTTTAGCTAATGTAAACCAAAATTGCCTACTTGTTAACTTGCCTCTTGTATAGAAATTGATATTTAAAGTATAGTTGTTATCCAAAATATGGTTGTGGGGACATAAAACAGAAAATCATACTTTAAACTGGGGCTCCAAAGAGCTGTGTCCTACCTGTTTTACTCCCATATCATTTGAAATAAAACTTTCATGGTTCTAGAAAGAAATTTACCTTTGAGAAGTAGTGATCAAAATATAATAGTCAAATTCATCTGAAGCACAAGTTGCCAAGATTTATATGACCCCAAACATCATGTATTTAAATCAAAATTTACAAGATGTAAATGCCCATAGTGCCTGACAAAAATACATATAATCCCTTTCTTCCTAACCAATTATCCCATCCTTAACTAACTTATCAGTATTTTTAAAAGATAGGTGACATAACATGGGTTTTATAAACCAACTAAAGTTATACGGGCCAATGAAGATGAACCAGTAGTAAAATTAGAAAATAAAAAAAATTTCAGGGTCGCGCGCTCCTCGCTCCTAAACGCTCTCCAGGGTGTTTGCAGAAACCTCTGTTCTTTTCCTACGCGGCCACCCAACTGCCAGAAACTCACAATGTCTATTCTCAAGATCCATGCCCGAGAGATTTTCGACTCCCGTGGGAACCCCACTGTTGAAGTTGATCTCTACACCTCAAAAGGTCTCTTCCGAGCTGCTGTGCCCAGCGGTGCCTCCACTGGCATCTACGAGGCCCTGGAACTCCGTGACAATGACAAGACTCGCTACATGGGGAAGGGTGTCTCAAAGGCTGTTGAGCACATCAATAAAACTATCGCACCTGCTCTGGTTAGCAAGAAGCTGAACGTTGTGGAGCAGGAGAAGATCGACAAGCTGATGATTGAGATGGACGGCACCGAAAATAAATCCAAGTTTGGTGCGAATGTCATCCTGGGAGTGTCCCTGGCTGTCTGCAAAGCTGGGGCCGCAGAAAAGGGGGTACCCCTTTACCGTCACATCGCTGACTTGGCTGGCAACCCTGAAGTCATCCTGCCCGTCCCAGCTTTCAATGTGATCAATGGTGGTTCTCACGCCGGCAACAAGCTGGCCATGCAAGAGTTCATGATCCTTCCCGTGGGGGCATCCAGCTTCCGGGAAGCCATGCGCATTGGGGCAGAGGTCTACCACAACCTGAAGAATGTCATCAAGGAGAAATACGGGAAGGATGCCACCAATGTGGGTGACGAGGGCGGGTTTGCGCCCAACATCCTGGAGAACAAAGAAGCTCTGGAGCTGCTGAAGAACGCCATTGGGAAGGCTGGCTACACGGACCAGGTCGTCATCGGCATGGACGTGGCTGCCTCTGAGTTCTTCAGGTCTGACAAGTATGACCTGGACTTCAAGTCTCCTGATGACGCCAGCAGGTACATCACACCTGACCAGCTGGCTGACCTGTATAAATCCTTCATCCGGGATTATCCAGTGGTGTCCATTGAGGACCCCTTTGACCAGGACGACTGGGAAGCCTGGCAGAAGTTCACCGCCAGTGCAGGCATCCAGGTGGTCGGGGATGATCTCACGGTCACCAACCCCAAGAGGATTGCTAAGGCTGTCAGCGAGAAGTCCTGCAACTGTCTCCTGCTCAAAGTCAACCAGATTGGCTCTGTGACCGAGTCTCTGCAGGCGTGTAAGCTGGCCCAGTCCAATGGCTGGGGCGTCATGGTGTCCCATCGCTCTGGCGAGACAGAGGATACTTTCATCGCCGACCTGGTGGTGGGGCTCTGCACTGGGCAGATCAAGACTGGTGCCCCTTGCCGATCTGAGCGTCTGGCCAAGTACAATCAGATCCTTAGAATCGAGGAAGAGCTGGGCAACAAGGCCAAGTTTGCTGGCAGATGCTTCAGGAACCCCCTGGCCAAGTAAATGTGGCTGGAGATCCCTGGAAACACCTGCTGCCTAGACCCTGTCCCTGATGTCATCATGGCGGCCCAAGGCCGGCCCAATGCTTGTCCCTCCCATGCCACCGCTTCCTTAGACATCCTTGAAGCCACACCTGACCACCTGGAGCCCCGCTGGAAACCCCAGCTTTGTAATTATGTGATTGGCTAAGTCGTTGTTTCTGTCACCTTACTTCCAAGTTAGTGTGTGGAGCCCGGTGTAATCTCTAGGGTGGCTACAGGCAAGACCCCCACCCCAGCAGCTCTACATACACAATAAAAGCCTCCTCGTAAGACAAAAAAAAAAAAATGACTTCTGATACTGAGAATTTATGTCAATATAATGAAATAATTATATCTTCAATAATTGAATAAACATAACACGGACTGTGGAGACAGCTCAGTGGACAAAACACTTGCAAGGCAAGTATGAAGACCAGTATTCAGATCAGTACAACCCACAGAAATGCTAGCTAGGCACAGGAGCCTGCTTGTAGCCCTGGCGCTCAGGAATCAGAGAATACAAATTACTACATCAAGATGCCTAACTACAATGGCCAAACAATGGGCTCTGGATTTGTTAGAAACCCTGATTAAGTGTTCAAGATAGATAATGGAGAACTAAGAAAGAAGACTTTATAGGGCATCAACTTCTGGTCTCCACATGTATGAACATATGTGTATGGCAGTCCTACACACTAGCACCCTCACACACAATCACACAGAAAAAAAATAGAATGCAATTCTAACATTATCTCGAGGAAATGAGGAACTTAAACAATTAAGAATTAACATAGTATATATAAGACCAGGCTTTCTAACAATGAAGTTAAACAAGTGATGCACAAGCAAAATTCATTGGAAATGTCTAATAATAGGTTAAGCATACCTAAATACACAAAGGTATAGTAATTTATAAATAGGCTAATGCAGAAGTATGAAGAGGGACAAGTAAAATGACTCAATAGGAAAACAACACCTGAACAACTCACTGAAAATGGAGAAGTAGAGCTAATGCTGAGCAGCAGCCTTCATCCCTATAAACTAATGTTCATAATACTGGAAAGCATTCTGCATGCTACCCATGCTACCAAAGAAGAAATGTCAACTATCAACAAATCTGTCTGCAAGATATGTTGGTGCACTAGTGGCTCAACTAGTGGAAGTAATCAAACAATCAATATCTGATTTAATTTGATTGGATTGGATTTGATTAGATTGGATTTAAGACCCAGTCCAGGGAATAGAAATTATACCCAATGCTGCTTAGCCAAGAACCTGGGATTAGATAGCTCAAGGATTTAGGATAAAACAAAATAGTACTGTTCTGCTTAAGGAATGTAGTAATAAAATGAGTCTTATGAGCATTCTGGTGTACTCATAGATCTGTGCCTTGCTCAGTCATCATCAGAAAAGTTTCTACAGTCAGACAAAATGCAGAGTGAGAGACTGCGGAACACTCAGCTGTAAAAGGAGAGTTTTCCATCAAATGCCTCCCCTCAGGGCTCAAGGACCTCGTTAGAAGTGGAGGGAAAAAATTGTAAGAGCCAGAGAGAATGGACGACATCAAGGAATCAAGGACTTAATTACAACAGCACTGGTATACATGGGAAACAGTGATTGTGGCAGTATTCATAGGGCCTGGGGTCTGCACCACATGGGCTCCCAGCACTGAGAGAAACAGATTCAAGCCCCCATTCCTAATCTAGAACTATCTCTAACTGATGCCAAGAGAATCTCACTGAGGAAAGAAATTACTCTTTAGGATAGGCCACATGCTCAGTAGTACAAAACTAACCGAATGACACCTTTAGAGGTTCCTTGTGTCATAATATTGAGTTGGGACATTTTTTTTCCTTAAAAGTTCATTGTATATATAGTATGCCTTCCAGATATAAGTTTTTATGGGATTCCTGTATGTGCAAACCTATGTATCTATATGTGGTTCTGGATATTGTGTGTGTGTTCTTTTTATTTGATTCTGTTTCTTGTTTGGTTGATTCCATTCTGATTTAGTTGTGTTTGTTTTATCTTATTGTATTTTATTTTATTCTTAGAAGCTTATTCTTTTCTAATAAGAGACAGAAAGGGAATAGGTTCAGATGGGAGGAGTGGGAAGGTGAACTGAGAGGAGTAGGGGGAAGGAAACCATAATCAAAATATATTGTCTGAAATTTTTCTTTTGGTTTTTTCAAGACAATATTTCTCTGTATAACAGCCCTAGCTGTCCTGGAACTCACTCTTTAGACTAGGCCATCCTTGAACTCATAGAGATCCACTTGCCTCTGCCTCTCAAGTGCAGGGATTAAAGAAATGCACCACCATCACCAAGCTCAAAAAAATCCATTCTCATTAAAAAATAAAAACAAATAATAAACAAATATTTTAATTATACAAAATTAAAATACCTAGATACATAATATGTAGTAAAAATAGTTCAAAATGAATAGAAGCCTATAGCTTTGAAATGTTGTAATTTTCCAAAAACCAATTTTTTTTTACAAATATATTAAGCAAATAATCTTTTGAATATGAATAGTGGTTATTATGTGGTTATGTTATTTTCTTTGTTTTGCATATTTTAAATATTTATACTCAAAACTGAAAAACAATTTTAACTTATGATAACATCTTATCACTTTGAACAAGCTCCTTAAGTTTAATATAATTAGTAAACTAGCATTAAATCTTCATTTAAACTTAAATCCAATAATTTCAAATGTTATAGTACTAATGTCTTTGTGCACTGAAGTAAAATGAAATTCAAAAAATGTCTCAGCACATAAAGACACTTGATGGTTGATAACCTAAGTTGGATCTGTGAAATTTGCATAATATCAAGAGAGAACTGGCTCCCTAAAGCTATCCTGTGACTTCATCATGTACACAATGTCATGTATGTGCACACACATAAATAAATATAATAGAAATGTTTTGGAAAAGCAGCATGGAAAAATACAGAAAAGTCCAGATAAATACAATCTAGTGTGATAATAAGTATAAAATTAATTTTACTGAGATCTCAGAAAAAGAGTAAAGATATAGGAGTGATTGCTCAGAGATAAGTAGAAAATTGTATAACTGTTTAAATGTACAAATGTACTGACCACAGAAGACCTGCAGTGTGTGTGTGTGTGTGTGTGTGTATGTGTGTGTGTGTGTGTGTGTGTGTAAAAAGTGAAAAAAGAGATGGATTCCTAAAGAGGCAGAAACATAGAGATAATAAAACACAGAAAAAAGACAAAAAAAAAACCTTGAAATCCATCCCACTACATACTAAAGACAGGAAAAAATAAAGATAGTGTAGCTTACGCAAAAAGGAAAAACAGCTAAACTCTGAGACAGCTTTTTTTGGCAGCAATGCAAGCAATAGAGCTACTCACCTAGAATTCTTTAACAAATCAAGCATTATTCATAGAGTATCTGAAAAAATAAAACACTGTATGAACAATCAAAAAAACATCAGTTCATCTCACTGAAGGGAAGTTTTAGACATGAAATAGATTTATTTTAACCTAGAGACAGAGAAATACAGTAGAATCAGGATTCTAGTCAACACAGTTATACAAGCTTCAAACAAACAAGAACAAAATAAATATCCAAGGTGTACAGTCTTTTCTACGTGGGACTAGAAGTAGGGTCTTGTAATAGTAAGAATTACCCACATCATAGAATCTAGATAGAATCAGTGGGGACTAAATTCCTGGGCAAGCCTGTAAGGGGATATCTTGATTATTTTAATTGGGGTAGCAAGACCTGCCCACTGTGATTGGCATCATTCACTGACTTGGATCTTGAACTGATAAGTAGACCATGTAACCAATAAAAGCCAGCTTATTCTGTCTATGGATCCATCAGTCAAGACTGTTTACTCATTATAAACGAAGGAAGCTGAACAGCATCCATCTCTTTTCTGCTTCCTGATTGTGGACACAATGGGATTAGCTACTTCAAGGTCCTGCTACCTTGACTTTTACATAATGAAATACTGTATACCCATGAAATGTGAGCCATAATTAATCCTTCCTGCCTTAAGTTGTTTTTGTCATAGAATTTTATTACAGCAGCATACAAGGAAACTAAGACAACCCTGTATATAATACTTATGACTTCCTGTTCTTGATGACATACTTTTATCCCAGTCTTACTTTATGAAGGTTCAACAGACTCCCCAATTAGTGGCACAAATGGGGATCAAGTGTTCAAACACATGAGGCTGTGAGGAAACATTTCACATTCAAATTATGACACCACATCAGGACATAGCTAAATACTTTCAATGGTTATATCCTAAAATTCTATTGAACATATTTTAAAAGACCCATTCCTTCTATGAATGTCCAGTTTATCTAGCCACCCACTATTGTTATTTGCTAATCTGGCCACCCTCCTATCCTCTTCAGAAATTTCTTGCCTACCCCCACACCTCCCATATACCCTTGTTCTTTGATTCCCACAGGACTTTCCATCTTATCATCTCACTAGTCTGAAGGAAAGAGGGATGGATATAGGGTGTCCAGACTCCAGCTGCCAGAGGCTAGACAGGGCTGGGAAATTGCTATTGGCATCCACAATTAGCCTCAGTGGACATTTTCCCATAGAAACTGTAATCTTAATGGTGGCTGTCTCCCGAATGTTATAGGCTTCATATTCACCCATCTTCTCAGCTAAATAGGCTTTTGTGGACTGGTCTGGGAAACTTCCCACCATTTGTAACATTGTTTCTATGGGAAAAAAATGCTTCTTAACTTCCAAACAACTGACTTACAAACACACTTTTGGAACAAAATGAAATGGTAAATTGGAGAAGGCCTACAGACTCTTCCAGAGTCATTCAAGGACTGGTGACTTCACTCTAAGATGTAAGCAAGGTTTGAGCCTGCTTAGCATACCAAAGGGAAGCCTCTGGGTTCACTGAAGGAACTTTAATAAGCAAACAGACATGATTGACAGGTCCATAATGGACAGACTGACTCTGGCTTTGATTGGCTACATAGGCCAGCATTTAAACTGAATGTTTTCCCTTAATCAAACACAAGCCTTATCTGGACAGGCAGGGCACTTATCCCACGAAGTGGGTGGTTATTACGGAGATGGCAGGTACTCTGTGACTAATTGTACATTTAGCACCCTTTCACAGACAGCAGCCGCCAACCGACAGACAAGCTTATTTTCCTCTCCATTGTCTAATACTTTCAATGTTTCGTTGGTTCCTTCACCTTGATGAAAACAGAGCAATTACACAGCTTTTATCTGCTTCTCTCAAAGGCATATAGAAAATTCTCCTTTCAGGAATAAAATGTTAATTCCACAAAAATTCTTCAAGGATTTCTGAGAGGCATTCTCCCATATATCTAAAACTACATGCACTGCTCCAGCATTTGCATAACAAGTGTGACAGGGTGGTTACTTAATAGACTAAAACAAGAGTAGTAAAATGTACAGAGATATCCCGTTTCCCATTAATTAGTATAGGACTGAAATAGAATGCCGTTGGCTAGTGCGCAACAGAAGTAAAAAGAAATGTATCATCGTGTATTTAATCCCTTACAGATTATAATAATAATTAAGAAATTATTACACTGCTGATCTTTTAGAAGCAGTGTAGCCACCTGTTCACCCACCAATTTTCTTCTTTACCACAACACAGGCAAGAGTATTAAAGGGAAGAACACAAAACTTGAGTGCCAAGAAATAATTTATATCACGTACCAAAAGTATGTTAAACTGCATTGCTTTAATTAAGACTTTCACCAGGAGAGAAAGTCGTATTTTAGGTCTGTTTTATAGCAATATGTAATTGGACTTAAAAGACTAGCAATGCATATTAATCGATATTATTGCTGCTACTATTAATATGCTCTGAAATTAGGATCTATGATGAGTAAGCAAGCACTCACAGTCAGCCAACTGTGTTTACTTTCTGCCGGGGCTAGGAACAAGCAGACAGCCTGTAATTCCGTGTTGGGGGGGAGGAGGCTTCTCTGGAGGGGGGACTGATACCCTGAGAAATAGGCATATGCATCTGTTTTAAGATTCTGGAAGCAAAGGGACAGTTTGAGTCACACATCTAAGAGGCATGTGATCTAGTGTCTGTGGCACTGAGGGTCATAAAACCTGTCAGTCAGATTCTTCTAGATGTTTTTTCTTCAAAATCTTCTCCAACTTGATTGAAACCATGCAAAGGTGTTGAAGACAGTTATTTTTAAAGTATAAATTTTGAAATCACTACCAAAATAAAAAAAGAACAAGATAACCTCTGCTGCTTGCAACTATCATATTATTTCAACTGTACTTTAAAAACTCTTCCAGGTTACACACTTGATGTCTTACCATGTTTTTAAAATAAGAAATTTAACAAAGAAATCTGTGTAACGACTAGTGTAAGTAGGATACCAACAGATATGTCACTGCATAAAACACCCCCCTCCTATCATTTTCATGACATCTCCCCCAATTTACCCCGTCCCCAACAATCACCGCTCTTTCACTATCATTGCTGCAGTGATGCGGTTCCAAATACTCATGTAAATGAGATCACACTGTACAGAAGGTTTGATATTTGCTTCTTTCAGTCAATGTGCCTTTGAAATACGCCCAAAATTGTTATGTCTCAATCAGACTCCCTTTTATGAGTGTGTAGTGTTACACGGTATAATTGTACCATAATTTGCTTAATCAATAGCTCATTGAATGATATCTGGGTTGTTTCTAGCCTTGAGTGATGATAAACATACTCATACAAACACCATTCGCAGGTTTTTGTACAAAAGGTTGTTCTCTTTTCTTGAGGAGCCAGAGGTTACTAAGTAATGCATAGTAAAGTTGCCCATCAACCAACTGAGGGTTCTTTAAATCTACCTGAATTAAGATTGTGGGTGGGTGAAGAAGAAGCTCAAGTGTTCTTCTCTGCAAATTTCACTCCCACGGTGTTTAACAGCGGTAAGTGGCAACAGTGGGCAGCCAGAAGTGGCAGTCAATGGTACTCTCTCGCTGCAGTGCTTTCATAGGCCTCAGTTATCAGGATTCCCTAGTCCCTGTGCTACACCTCCTTCCCTGTTGCTGAGGAGAAATGCCCTGACAGAAGCAATACGGAATGAAGGAGGTATTTCAGCTCATGCATTTATGGTCTAGTCTAGCATGGCTGGGAAGTGAGGGCAAAAGGAATCTTAATCAGCTGGTAATATTGCACCTATAGGCAGGATTAGAACAATGTGCTCAGTTAGCATTCCCTTTCTATACAGGACTCAATCCCAGGAAATGGCACTGCCTACTTTCAGTGTGACGCTTCCCACTTCAGTTAAAGTAATCAACATAACCTCTTAAAGGTACCCTTGGTGGTATGTCTTCTACATGATTCCAGGTCCTGTCAAACTGGAAATTAACACTAACCATCAAAACTTCTCAGCCCAGAGTCTGAGATACTATCTCGATAAAAGAAGCCACTTGAATTGACCAAAACAGCTCCTTAGAAAAATTAAACCATTGAAGCTGGGATTTTAGAATAGTATTAACCTTGCCTCTTAGCATGGCTTGTCTCTCTGCCAGACTACTTGGGGAAAGAACTTGCTTTCTGCCTTCAGGAGAAATGATTGTCTTATGAGGGTTGTGATAACAAAAGGTCTGTTACAAACTATTTGAAACAATCTTGGGTGAAACTCTGCATTTAGGAACAAGGACAATCAGTTGTGATTGCCCTGCAGTTGTCTCAGGGTATTCCTGGAGTGTTAAGGGATGCTGGTTTTAGCATAAAGGTGGCCCATTTGGCTGTTCGTCATTTTGCTCAAGGCATCAGGGGCAGGAATGGAAAGTTCAATAATTGCTAACTAGTTTGACTGTCCCATCTCCAACATCTTTGCTTATTTACATGAAAATGAAGAGTGCCTATAATATAAGTGTAAAGAATTTATATCTACCACTAGTAGTGAATTCAACAAGGTTTAATAGTTACTGAGAGAGATATGTTCCTCCCAAATCAGTATTATTAAGGATTTTACTTGAGAAAACATTGCAAAACTGTATTCCAGAGTTAATGTACTGTTTTTGTTTTCACACCAATAATCTGTACAAGGGTTTGTGATTAATTTTTCATCCTGTATGTATACACTATTATTTTCCCCAATCAACCATACTAAATGACTTTGAAAAATGTACCCGAAAGGTTAATGACTGCTGATCATTCTCTGAGCCTCAGCTTATATGCCAATATGAATCCCAAAGGAACAAATGTAGCTCAGAACCTGCCATAACTGGTCTGCCATTCATGGTCTCTTTCAATACATTCCTTACACTACTGTAAGAAAAACTGTTCATAATCAAATGTGTAAGACACTTCAGTGACTTTCTATTGGTTTTAAACAGATCCAATATGACCTAAACTTAACTTTTGTCCTGGCCTTGTGTTCCACCATGGTTGTTTCTTTATGAACATATTTTCTCAGTAACTTGTAACAAATATGTCCCCTATGTCTAAGTGGACATAGCCCATTCCATCTATCTAAAATGCTCTGGTCATTAGTTAGTTGAGCACTAGTTTACACTCTCAGTCAAATGTGACTTCTTCAAGGAAGCCTTCCCTCAACTCCCAGTCCTGTTCCCTGAGCATTAGAAAGCTCAGGTGAAATTATGAATTTCATGATTCAGTGGTTACTTTTGTTTTTCTCCACTGAACCATAATATTCAGGTCTCTTTTGGGTCACCAGGAATCTAGCTTATTATGTCTTTCATAATATGAGTACTCAATAAAATTAGTTAAGCATATTGTTTTAAATGAAATATCAAAAATGATAAGTCCCAAAAGCTATTTAATTATGCTATTTATGTGAAATGACCAGACAACAAAAATCTAAATGAAAATAAATTAGTTGCCTAAGGTTGAGAATTGGGATGAGATTTAGATGTAAGTTGTAATGTGATATTGTATTGAGTAATAAAATTTTTCTGATGTCCACGAATCAGCAAATTTGCTAAAAATTTATACAAGATGAGTGATTTTTGTTGCATAAAACTATACCTATAAAAGGGCATTAGAATCAATTGTCAATAATTATATGAAACTCCTTTTTAGTCATGTGTTCTGTCCTGCTGAGCCATGCCTACTTCTTTGCATACTATTTGTTTATCATTATACTACCTTCATAGCAAATAGGGCAAGTATGCTGGAATCCTTTCTGAAAATTGTCTAACTCTTTTTATTCCTTTGCAGAATTTAAGATAGTTTTGTTTTGGATTTTTTTGTTGTTGTTGTTTTGTTTTGTTTTGTTTTTGTTTTGGGGTTTTTTTTTCCTTCAAAAACTTTGTGTCCCAGACACTTGGAGCTAAACCTAGGTCCCAAAATACTCAAGTGTAGTCCCAGTCAGCTGGAATAAAGACGTTTAGTTGGCTATAAATTGTCTCTAGTGGCTACCCATAATATAGGTATGTATGTGCATGTAGAAGCCAGAGGTTACAATGGGTGAGTTCTCAAATGCTCTTCACCTTATATATTGAGTCAGGATCACTCACTTGAACCCAGAGCTTACTGTTTCAGATTGTGTTGCTAGGCAGCTTGCTCCAAAATCTCTTATTTCCACCTTGTACATAATGGGATTACATGCAGGCTACTCGACTCACCTGCCATATATTTGGGTGCTAGAGATCCAAGCTCTGGCTCTCTTGCATACAAAGCAAGTGATTTGCCTGCTCAACCATATCCCAAGCCCCTACTTTCCTTTAAAATTCAGTTCTCAATTATTCATTGGCACTGTTTAAAATTAAGGCATCTACTTTTGTTTGTTGATTTGAATTCACTTACTAGTTCTTAGAGGCCTTTATTTATATCCTTTAAGATTGTCTCCAAAATTATTATGACTTTTGGCAAAAGAAATTTTGGATCCTCCTGTCCAAAAATTGCCTTTCTGGCAATAATCTTGCCAGAAATTAATGGATTTGATTGAGCTTTTGATTTCATTGATTTTTCTCTTTTATTTATCTTCAGTGCCACCGGTTTCTGTTCTTGTCTCAGTAATTTTTCTGCTTGATGTAAGGTTATCTTAATTTTCCAAGCTTGATGAAGTGAGATACTGTATTATAGTGGTGGGATATCTCTTGTTTTCTCATGTAAAAATACAGTGCTCTAAATTTTCTTGTAACTGGCACATCCATGCAATTTTCTAAGATTTGAGAAGTGACTGATTGGATTTGATTTTGTATATAGTTTTGGAGATCTAACATGGGGTTTTGATTTACCATAGAGCTAAAGTCCTTTAGTTGCATTCCTGTTCCAATTAGATTTCCAGTAATTAATCCTCAATTCATTAATAATTTAATAGTATACTGTATAATTTCCAAACATTTATAATGTTTTGTCATTTTCCATTCATTGTTTTGTATCACAGTTGCACTGTGGTTAGAGAACAGACTCTGTATGATTCTATTCCTTTAAATTTGTTAAGATTTGTTTTACAATTTAGAATTTAACCTATCTTGGTCAATATTCCGTGTGCACTTGTAAAGAACATCCATTGTGCCTCTTAGTCGGGAGAGTTAGTCAATACCTTTGGGTGATGACATTTTACTGTTCTTGACTACCTTGCTTATCTTAAACAATTACTTGATTTTTTTGTTTTCTAACTCTACCAGCTATTAGAAGAGGAGAGAGTTAAACTCTTTATTTGTACATAAAGGTTTGTCAAATTTTCAGTTGTTAGGTTTTGAATCATGTACATGCCAATGTACATACACTATTTGTATTTCTCTTTGCAAAATTAACCTTTTCACCACTTTGTAATAGTCTTCTTTATCCACAATAAACTTTGTTTGGGATTCAAATATAAGTGGCATTTATTTATCATTTTGAGCTATCATTTGATTTATAATGGATGATAGGGATTTCTGTTTTTTACATGCTTTTCATTTTCTTGTAGTTATGCCATTAAATTGAGGTTGTTAATACAGCCCATAATTGGGTCCTGTGGATGTTTAAGTTTATTTTGACAACTTTTTACAGTTTAATTGATGTTTAAATTATTTGCATTAAATGTAATTATACACAGATTTGGTTTCTAGGCTATCATTTATTTTGTATTACCTTGGGATTTTTGTTAATTTTTTCATAGTTTTTCATTTTTTTCTACTTTTCTTTCTCCTTTAGGTTTTTTATTTAAATATAAGCAATGCATATGAATTTGTCTATCATGGTTTTGATTGTATACATTAGATTAGCTCCCTTTTCTTTAGTGATTAGCATATTATTTAATTTTTTAAAGTATCTTGAGAACTAATAGATTTTCACTTTAGAATGATATAGAAGCCCTACTATGCTGTGTCTTTTTCTCTTACTCTGTTTAAAATCAAATTAAGACAGCACTATAACTTAATTTCAAATCTTTCATATATTTAAGGACCAGTATTTCCTCAAATTTCACCTATATTATTTTCTCAATTTCTTAGATGAAAAGCCTCTAGAATAAGTGGAGGTCCTCTCTCTCAGAATTTTAGATATCTATATGTCTGCTACCATCACTGTTATTGTCATTACCACCACTATGATATTATCTTCTCAAAGTTGTGAGAAAAAAAATAAGAAAAACAACTGAAATAGTGGTTTCTTCTACTTTCTCTCCAAGGTTTTTTTTCTTTATTTCTCTTTTACTCTACTGCTTTCTGAATAAGAGCTAAGTTTCTGGAGGCCAGCTTGGGTTCTGAGTTTTATTGTGTTCAGGGAAGAATCAAGGGCAGACTTCCCACCAATTTGGTGACATTTTGATTTCTAGTTTTCCTCTTCAATTTGTTACTACTTACTTTTCAATTTCCTAAGTGGATATTAAATACACTATCTGTATTAAGTAATAGAAATTGGGTTGAATGTGGTTATACCTCTTATTTTATGTTAGAGTTTCCTGCCATCAATTTTGCAGCCACAGAATTAAAGCTAACCATAGTAGCAATGCTAAATTGGATTAATAATATTATTTTACTATAACAGAAAATATTATCCAGGAAGATAGAATTGTATATAATTTTAACCATTGTAGACATATCTTATAAATTTATAAATTTTAATAAAAGAACTCTTGAGTAACCCTCATCAGAGTAATGAACCAACGAGAATGGGTCTAAGAGGCTTTTCAAGTGATTGTTACTTAAGTCTTGCTTCAAAAATCCATCCCCCTTTTTCTACCAATTTCTAATTATTAATACATATTATTTTAACCTTAATTATGTTCTGGATATGAATTATCTATTAGGAATCATGCCCCCAAAATTTACTCATGTCTCACTCTTACCTCATTCTTTTTGATACATTTCTAAGATTCAAATAGTGACACCTTTTAATAAGTGAGTAATACTTTTTTATACAAATTTTATGATATTTATATTAGAGTTCCTTAGATAAGCAAAAAGATATACAAAGATACAGGAATGAATGTATTGTGAGATATTGCTTGTAAAATTACAGGAACCAATTAGTGTTATGGCATGCCATCAAAGTAGAGGTATAGGAAAATGTATGAAGTAGATATTATCCAAATATGAAAGTCCAGGCCTAAGATCTTAGACTTCTGCTAGCTGAGCATAAGAGAGGAGAGATGGCCCAGATCAAGCAAAGAAAAAAGTTACCCTTCTCCCACAATCATGTTCTATGAATTCAATAGTGCTCACAAACACTGAAAATGTCTGTTTTCATTATTCAGTTTACTGATCCAAATGTTTCTCTCTTCGGGAAACACTCTCCAAACACACTAGAAACAGTACTTTGCAAGCACTCTGGGGATCTTTGATCCAATGAAGCTGACATAAAAATTAGACATCAAAATTGTCTGTGCATATGCTGAAGTCAGCAGCTCATAGACTTTACTTCCAAGATAGTCTTATAAGACAATGGTAAATGGTGAAGATGTGCAGCAATTCCTTTTGCTTTCAAAAAAGTAAAGAGTTAAGACATATCATTAAATAAAAGTCTCAAGAATAATTATATGGAGTCCCTGCCTGCCGGATCTTTGACCCCAATCACCGGGCCTCTGCTGGAGAGGCAGATCCAACAATCCTGCCAACTTCAGGAATCTTCCTGGGGCTGATCTGAGCACACTAGACCCACCTATCCATGCAAGACCACCCTGAATCATCACCTGCCTGATCTCTTACCCCCACTGCTGGTCCTCTACAGGAGTTGCATCACTGGCCAGAGATCTGCCTTTCCCCACAGGACCATGCTGAGTCCCTGCCTACTGGATCTTTGACCACCATTGTTGGTCCCCTACCTGAGGAGAGACCTCCAAGAGAACTTGAACCACCCAGAACAGCAAACATCAAACTTCTGACCCACCTAAGCCGGGAGAGTACCATACACACACACACACAGAGAGAGAGAGAGAGAGAGAGAGAGAGAGAGAGAGAGAGAGAGAGAGAGAGAGAGAGAGAGAGAGGGAGAGCTCAACAGCACCCACTGGCAGAAGCGATGGGAAGACGGGAATACAAGAAAATAACTAACAACTTAAAGACAAGCATGATGCCACCAGATTCTAGGGATTCTACACAAACTGGACAAGAACACCCCAAAGCAAATGAAGCAGAAGAGAACTACTTAAAAAATATCTTTATAAAAATCATAAAGGCCCTCAAAGATGATGTGAGAAAATCCCTTAAAGAAATGGAGGAAAAAACGAACAAAAAAAATTGGAAATGAACAGGTTTCTTAAATAAATTACAGAAAGCCAAGAAAAAAACAAACAGGAAAAGGAAACAGTTCATGACATGAAACTGAAATAGAGACAATAAAGAAAACACAAACTGAAGGAATGCTGGACATAGAAAAACTGAGCAAAAGATTGGTAACTACAGACACGAGCATAACCAACAGAAAACAAGAAATGGAAGAGAAAATCTCAGGCACTGAAGATAAACTAGAGGAAATAGACTCATTGACCAAAGAAAATCTTAACTCCAACAAATACTTAACACAAAATATCCAGAAAATGTAGAACACCATGAAAAGGCCAAACCTAAGAATAATAGGCATAAAATGTTAAAATCAGTTTTCTTTTTCTTTCTTTTCTTGCCTTTCTCCCTGTCCCCTTCCTTCCTCTCTCTCTCTCCCTCCTTTCCTGTCATTTGCTAACTTATCCTCCAGCTCTGCTTGGAGTTTAGAAGAGTGAAACAAGGAGTCATGGTGTTTCATTCGCCTTTGCGGTCCCTTCGAGGGATGGTATCAGTTGCTTGCTCATCTTTGAGTAATGTCACTGCTTTGCCACATGCTATTGAGTTGCTTACTTCCTGTAGCCAATTCTCTTCATTGGAAAACAAAAAGCCTTCAGTGTAGAATGGGGGCCAGTGAGATTTCTCAGTCAAGGAACTAAACGTGCTTGCCACCAAGGCTGATAAATTGAGTTCCATTGTTAGGGTTCATTTGGTAGAAATAGAACTAACACCTAGAATTTGTCCTGTTATCTAAACACACACACATACACATACCCCTCATGACACTTTCATGCCCCATTCCTGCATAAATATAATAAATGGTTACAAGAGAAAAAAAGAAAAAGGAAAAGGAAAAAAGAATAATAGGCATAGAGGAAAGCAACGAAGCAAAGCTCAAAGTAGCAGAAAACATATTCAACAAAAGCATTGAAGAAAACTTTCCCAATCTGAAGAAAGACATGCCAACATACCTAACACCAAATAGACTGGGCCAAAGAAAAAAGACCCCTTGACACATAATAATCCAAACACCTAACATACAGACTAAAGAAAGAGCATTAAGAACAGTGAAGGAAAAAGGCCAGGTACCATATAAAAGCAGACCTATCAAAATAATACCTGACTTCTCCATGGAAACTCTCAAGGCCAGAAGGTTCCAGATAGATGTTCTACAAGTACTAAGAGTCCACAGATGCCAGTCCAGGCTACTATACCCAGCAAAACTCTCAATCACTATAGATGGAGAAAACAAGATGTTTAAAGTTTCCACAGTACATATCTACAAATCCAGCCCTTCAGAAAGTTCTGGAACCCAAGGAAGTTAAATACGCTCACAAAGACATAGGCAATAGAAATCCTACTTCACCAGAACCCAAGAGTAAAGCAGGGCAAATATATTCACAATACCACTGTCAACAACAAATCTAAAACAAACAAGAATTAACAATCAATGGTCCTTACTTTCCCTCAACATCAATGGTCTTAATTTGCCTACAAAAAGACACAGGCATACAGAATGGATATGAAGACATAATCTATCCTTCTGCTGCATTCAAGAAACACATCTAAGTTTCAAAGACAGAAATTACCTCAGGGTAAAGGGCTGAGAAAAGATCTTCCAATCAAAAGGACCCAAGAAGCAAGCAGTTATGGCTCTCCTAATATCTAAAAATTTAGACTTCAAACCAAAATCAATCAAAAGTAATGAAGATAGTCATTTTGTATTACATACAGGAGAAATCTATCAGCACAAAGTCTCAATTCTGTTCATCTATGCCCCAAATAAAAGGGCACCCACATCGTAAAAGAAATGCTTCTAAAATTTAAGGCTCACATAAAACCTTACACACTCATAGTGGGAGACTTCAACTCCCCACTGTCACCGCTAGTCAGGACCACTAGTCAGAAACCTAACAAAGAAACAAAACAACTAAGAGAAGTTATCTCACAATTGGGATTAACAGACACCTATAAAACATTCCACAAAAACTCAAAAGGATATAACTACTTCTATGCTCCACATGGAACCTTCTCTAAAATCGACCATATAATAGATGACATAACAAACCTCAACAAATACAAAAACAAAATTGAAATAGTCCCCTGTATCTCATCAGACCACCATGGGTAAAGTTGGAAATCAACAACAATAGAAATCACAAAATTCCTACAAATTAATAGAAACTGAAGAATGCACATTTGCACCATATCTGGGTCAAAGAAAAGATAAAGAAAGAAATTAAGGACTTCCTAAAATTCAATAAAAATGAGGACACAAAATACCCTAACTCATGAGACACTTTGAAAGCAGTGCTACGAAGGAAGTTCACTGGACTAAGTGCCCATATGAAGAAAACAGAGGATAGTCACATTAGAGAATTAACAGCATAATTGAAAGCCTTAGAACAAAAAGGAGAAAACTCACCTGGATAGTAGATGCCAGGAAATAATCAATTTGAGGGCTAAAAATCAATAAAGTAGAAACCAGGAAAACAATAAAAAAAAATCAATGCAACAAAGGGTTGGTTTTATAAGAAAGTCAACAAGATAGATGAACCTTTATCCAAACTAACCCAAAAAGCATAGAGAGAATATGCAATTTAACAAAATCAGTAACGAAAAGGGGGACATAACAAGAGACACTGAGGAAATCCAGACAATTTTCATGGCATACTTTGAAAATCTGTACTCTACAAAATTTGAATATTCAAAGAAAATAGACAAATTGCTAGATAACTATCACTTACCAAAATTAAATCAAGAACAGACAAACAACTTAAATAGACCTATAACCCCTAATGAAATAGAAGCAATCATCAAAAGCCTTCCAAGAAAAAAAAAAAAAGCCCACACAATAGAAACAGAAGTTTCATTACTAAACTCTTTTTATGAGACCACAATCACTTTGGTACACAAGCCACACTAAGACACAACAAAGAAAGAAAACTACAGGCTAATGTCCCTCATGAACACTGATACAAAAATACTCAATAAAATACAGGCAAACCAAATCCAAAAACACATCAGAGAAACCATCCACCATGACCAAGTTGCAGGGATGGTTTACATACAAAAAATCTATCAATGTGATCTATCATATAAATAAACTGAAAAGGAAAAACAACATGATCATCTCCCTAGATGCTGAAAAATCCTTTGACAAAATTCAATGCCCTTTCATGATAAAGATCAGGGATAACAGGAACATACCTAAACATAATAAGAGCATTATACCGTAACCAACAGCCAACATCAAACTGAATGGAGAGAAGCTTAAGGAGATTCCTCTAAAGTCAGGAACAAGACAAGGCTGTCCACTCTCTCCATATCTCTTCAATATTGTACTTGAAGTTCTAGCTAAAGCAATAAGACAACAAAAGGAGATAAAAGGGATCCAAATTGGAAAGGAAGAAGTCAAACTTTCACTATTTGCAAATGATATGATAGTTTACATAAGCAACCCAGAAAACTCTACCAGGGAACTCCTACAGCTGATAAACACCTTCAAAAAACTAGCAGGATACAAGGTAAACTTGAATAAATCAGTAGCCCTACTATACACAGACGACAAAGGGGCTGAGAAAGAAATCAGAGAAACATCACCCTTTACAATAGCCACAAACAACATAAAGTATCTTGGGGTAATGCTTACCAAACAAGTGAAAGACCTATATAATAAGAAATTTGTGGCTTTAAAGAAAGAAATTAAAGAAGATACCAGAAAATGGAAAGATCCCCCATGCTCTTGGATAGGTAGAATAAATATAGTAAAAATGGCAATGTTGCCAAAAACAATCTACAGATTCAATGCAATCCCCATTAAAATCCTAGCACAATTCTTCACTTACCTTGAAAGGATAATAATCAACTTTATATGGAACAAAAAGACCCTGGATATCCAAAAAACCCAGTACAAAAGAGGAACTTCAGGAGGAATCACCATCCCTGACTTTAAGCTCTACTACAGAGCTATAATTCTGAAAACAGCCTGGCGCTGAGACAAAAATAGAGTGGTAGACCAATGGAATCAAATCAAAAATCCTGACATTAACCCACACACCTATGAACACCAGATTTTTGACAAAACAGCTAAAAGTATACAACGGGAGGAGGAAAGCATCTTCAGCAAATGGTGCTGGCACAAATGGATGATGGTGTATAGAAGACTGCAGATTTTTACATGTCTATCACCATGCACAAAACTCAAGTCCAGATGGATCAAAGACCTCAACATAAATCCAGCCACATTGAACCTCTTAGAAGAGAATGTGGGAGGTACCCTTCAACAAATTGGTATAGGAGACCACTTCATGAACATAACTCCAGGAGCACAGACCCTGAGATCAAGTATTAATAAATGGGACCTCTTCAGATCAAGTATTAATAAATGGGACCTCTTCAGATCAAGTATTAATAAATGGGACCTCTTCAGATCAAGTATTAATAAATGGGACCTCTTCAGATCAAGTATTAATAAATGGGACCTCTTCAGATGAGAAGCTTCTGTAAGGTAAAGGACACAGCTGACAAGACCAAATGACAGCCCACAGACTGGGAAAAGATCTTCATCAACCCTACATCTGACAGAGGGCTGATCACCAAAATATACAAAGAACCCAAGAAACTAGTCTGCAAAACACCAAGTAACCCTATTAAAAATGGGGTGTAGAACTGAATAGAGAACTCTCTATAGAGGAAATCAAAAAGGCTGAAAGACACTTAAGAAAGTGCTCAACATCCTTAGCTATCAGAGAAATGCAAATCAAAACAACTATGAGATACCATCTTACTCCTGTCAGAATGGCTAAAATTAGAAACACCAATGACAACTCATGCTGGAGAGGATATGGAGAAAGGGGAACACTCCTCCACTGCTGGTGGGAGTGCAAACTTGTACAGACATTTTGGAGATCAGTATGGCTGTATCTCAGGAAAATTAGAATTTGTCTACCACAGGACCCGGCAATGCCCCTCTTAGACATATACATGAATCGTCCACATCCATACAATAAAGACATGTGTTCAACTATGTTAGCAGCAAGATTTTTTTAAATAACAAGAACATGGAAGCAACGTAGATGCCCCACAACTGAAGAATGGGTAAAGAAGATGTGGCAAATTTACACAATGGAATACTACTCAGAAAAAAACAATGGAAACTTGAAATTCTCAGGCAAGTAGATGGAACTTATAGAAACCATCCTGAATGAGGAAACCCAGTCACAAAAAGAGGAACATGGTATGTACTCATTCACATATGGATTTTAGACACAGAACAAAGGATCACCAGCCTTTAATTCATAACTCCAGAGAAACTAGGATACAAGGAGTATTCTAAGTGTTTCATATAATGTCCCTCACAGAAAGGGAAAGGGACAAGATCTCCTGAGCACATGGTGAGTAGGGGGGGGGCAATGAGTGGAGAGGGAACTAGGAGAAAGAAAAGGGGAGGAGAGAAAAACACTTGGGAGTACGAAAATTCAGTTGGGAGGAATAGACGAGAAGGGGGGGAGAGGGAGAGAGAGAGAGAGAGAGAGAGAGAGAGAGAGAGAGAGAGACCATTAAAGAGAGAGCCATTATAGGTTTGAAGAGAAAACTGAACCTACGAGGCTGACCCCAACTAACAATTTGAGCAACAGTGGAAAGGGTACCATAAATATCCATCCTTGATAATGAGATTGATGACTAACTTATCCACCATCATAGAGCCCTCATCTAGTTGCTGATGGAAACAGAAGCAGACACCCACAACTAAACACTGAGCTGAACTGGACTCCAGATGCAGAGAGAGGGGACAAGACCAGGCTACAGAAACACATAGAGACAGCAGACCTGAAGAAGGAGGAGCTAATGGACCCCCAGACTGATAGCTGGGAATCCGGCATGGGACTGACTCAGACCCTCTGAACATGGGTCTCAGTTAGAAAGCCTGGGCAGTCTAAGGGACCTCAGACAGTGGAGCCAGGATGTATCCCTGGTGCATGAAAGGACTTTGGGAGCACATTTCCCATGGAGGGATACTCCCTTAGCCTAGAGACAGGAGAGAAGCCAATCCCTACTCCAAACGACTTGATAGATTTAGATGACCTCTCCTGGATAGCATCACCCTACATGTGGAGTGGGGGAGGATGGAAGGGGAGGGTGGTTGGGGACTATGTGAGGGTGAGAGAGAGGGAAAGAGGGTGGGAGAGGGAACAGGGATTGATATGTAAAATAAAAATAAATAATAAAATATTAAACAGAATAATTATATATATCAAATGAGAACAGTTACCTGGATCTTACCCTTCAAGCAGGTCAATAAGAGGCTTCTACATTTTGTTACATGTTATAAAAATGAATGAAAAAATTCATTTTTCTGTGTTTGCAAATTTTAAGTTCAGAAACTTTTCTACCAGAGAGTTCAAATGGTTAGTTATAAAATCTGACCTATTTTTAAAATTATAGCCATATATACTTTTCCTCTCTCAACAGTTTATCCATCTGTATTTAGTTGTATTCGACTAGGAATATTGGCAGATTTAAGAATCACATTGTTAGCAACAATATCTTCTAATGTCCTGCAGCTCAGTAATGAATGTATGATTAACACTAATTAATTGCATAGGTATTGAAAGTAATAGAAAAGAGTTCGAAAGTTCCTATTTCAAAGAAATGACAGATGTCTGAGATGGTAGTTATGCAAATTAACTGGAAATTATTGTTGTTTATTGTATATGTATATTATAATGTTTTACTATGTACCCTTAGTAGGTACAGTTGTTCTGTCAGATAAAAGAATATTTTGAAAACTACTAAGCCTTTTTTAGGTTTTATGATGACTATTCTTATTTGTCAATTTGACCACATCTAGAATTAACTAAAACCTAAATGGTTGGGTACACCTGCGACAGATTTTTCTTAATGAATAATTTGAAGTGGGAGACTCATCCTATATCTGGATCTGTTGAGATGGGAAGATCCACTTTAAATTTAGGCCACACCTTCTTGTGGAAGCCTGTAGAATGACATGGAAGAAGAAAGCACTTACTCTTTGCCTGCTTGCCCTTGCTCTTGATTCACTGTCATTAACACCTACTTCTTTGGGATTCTTGCTTATACTTATGATCAGTTGAAATATTCAGACTTTTATATATTAATTCTAAAAGTTCTGGTCCTTTAGAGAAGCCCGACTAACACACTGTGTGAGTTTGGCTCCCAGGAATGTCAGAAACTATACCCATAAAGTCCCACTGATGTGACTGTCTCAACATGAACTGAACACGGGCAAAAACAGTACATGTTCTAAAGTGCATGTATGGTATGGGCAGGAGTCCTCCACCACAGAAAAAAAAACTATAGGCAACTATGGAATGCTGTGAGCATGACAGTCATCACTAGGGGAGAGCATAACAATTAGTTGTCTAATAACAAATTGTCAGCTCAGAAAACATACATACAAATAACATTATACATACTGAACAGGTTATATTTAGGAACAAAAATGCATATGCATACATGAATGTAACAATTAAAAATACACACAGAGTTTCATTCTATCAGTTCTATTCCTTTAGAGAAACCCAACTAATACAGTGTTCATAGGGAGACTAGTTGGTGCTGTTTGGGACAGGTGAAATAGAATTTGAGTTTCTAGATTTCCAGGCTCAGGATGGAGCAAGGAAGTACTCTCAGTGGGGTAAATGGGGATAGCAGTACAACTTAGAGTTCCCTTCCTTTAGGTGGTATGCAAGAAGTGGAACTTGGACTGGGCAGTTTTAGGCAAGATTGCAAGGAACGAAGCTAACTTAATTTATTTTTTGTTCTTTGAAGACAGGGCTCCATACACAGCCCATACTTGCCTGGAACTTGTTATGCATGTTTTATTTCATATGTGGAATCTGGGTGTATTTGTATATGTTCATTTTATATAGGACCTGAAATTATATAAGTGAGTATGAAAGGGAAGCAAAAGGTGTAATGAAAGACAGAAATATGAAATAAGATCATATTATGGGGTATGTGACATAAATAGAAAAGTGGGGGATAGTTTGGGAGAAGAAGAGGACAAGCCAAAAGAGTTAGTAGGGCCCAAGAAAGCAATGAGGCCTGTAACTAAGAACAAAGTGTACTTATGAAACATCACAATGAAATCCATTACTTTTTTTTACTCTTGACAACAAATGTTCATGTTGTCTCCTTCTAGCTTTTTGAAGATGCTGTAGGTCAGTGACACCCATTGGAAAATGGCCATATTTCTTCAATTGGAATAAGTGTATGGCAATCCTAAAGGAAGGTTTCACACTGTGATTCTGGATTTCAAATAGAGGAAAGACAGGGGGAATTATTGTTCTTGTATTGCAAACCACAGAATACAAACTGCAAAAGGCAATGTAAAAGCAGCCTCCTAGGTGAGAGAGGGCAAAGAACAGAACATCAGTTGTGTAGCTGGTGGGAAGTTGCCACACTGCCTGTTCACTATGTGGTACTTGGGTTTAAGAAATAGAAGATTAATGAGAGATGCCATTCTGTAAATGTGTTTCTCTTATTGGTTGATGAATTAAGCACTGTTGGCAATTAGAAGAAAGGTGGGACTGGAAGAGATGAGGATTCTGGGAAAACATAGTGGGGTCAAAATATGACCTCGGGCAAAGGGACTCATGTCTGTCATTCTCGGTAAGATGAGACCATGTAGCAATACATACATAGGGATTATGGGTTATTATTCAAGAAGATCTAGCCAATAAGAAACACTAGTATTTGGCCAACAGCTTTATAAATAATAGAGTCTCTGTGTTATTTTGGGGCTGACAAGGCTCTAGGACCAGGCTGGCAAGAAAGATTCTATGTTTAGTGGGTATGAGTGGCAGATATGCCTTGGGTTGGCATCACAGTTCCCTTCACACATGCCAAGGGAAAACTCCTGCTGGGTTACTCTCTAGAGATCAGGTTTCTCCTTGTCACAGCAGCTCACTGGCCCACTACAGCCTGCCACATGTCCAATGGCTGCTTACCCATCATTTTCCCTGTTGACCTGCCTTCTTTATGGAAAACTAAGTTTTGGTTGTGACCTCCATATTGTCCCTTTTACTTTTTGTTCCCCAAGTTATTGATTATACTAAGTGTGTATTGCGGCCCAATTCTCCCTTTAATTAATGTCCAATTTCTCTTCAATCTGCTGCTCCATCCCACTTTTATCTCCACTTAGTTGGTTATCAATTTAGTTTGCATGACCTCTCACAATACTGTCCACAGCTTTGGTCTGTCTATCCATCCTCTGTCCATCCATATCTTTCATGTCATATTATTACAGATTGCTAGACCTGAAGCACTGATTCATATGCCCCCACACACGTTTTTTTTTTTGCTTCAGAAAACAGATACTACAGATATTAGCTAAATGATTGTGCTTTTTCAAGCCTTTTCTACTCGAAGCCCACAAATTATCATTGATCAAGGACTTTCATTAAGTGCATCATTAAGCAAACACTATTCCTGAGCACACCCAAACTCTGTCTTTCCCAGAAGGGAGCTGAGGAGCTAAGGGCGATTCTGTGCTATGTTCACAGAGGAATATGGCATGACGAGCAGCCCTTCATCTCCATGGGGCCTGCTCTCATCTCCACATGAGCACATAACTGGCAGTGACATAAATCAATTTTTTACGGATTAACACGGACTTCTGTGCAGAAGACAGGCAGGGGCTCCTAGTGACTTGCATCTGAAGAATGATCCTGATTTCTTTTCTTGCCCCTTTCATATAAAATAAATACAGAAACTTGCAGTTAAAAGGCTTCTGAATGATGGCAAAGCTCTATTGAATGAAGCAACTTGCCAGGCACTGCTCCGTTCTTGCACCCAGAAATGCCAGTAGAACCACTGTCCACACCTCTGTTCTGTGGGCACCCCCTTAGAAGCCATTGTTTCTATTTCAACTGCTGAATTTGGCCACTGACTCCTCATTTACCCCTTTGAAGCCCAGCAAAAAAGGGAGCAAAGCAGACCAGTAACAAACATCAAAATGACTGTACCCTGCATGCGCTAGAAAAAAAAATCAGTATCAGTAAAGCCCAGTGGGAGCCAATAGCGTGTGTTTCTTATTCCTAAAACTCCAGCAGGCTCCACTGTACCCAGAGAGACAACCTTTTGAAATGTAAAGGAGAATAAAGAAAGAAAGGACGATTAACAAAGCCAAAAAGCATGCTTAGATGGTGGTTTCATTTCTCCCATAGGCCTTTCCTGCCTCATTAATATACTCTGCAGTGGATGAAAGTCCTAAGCATCCAAAGCAGGTAGTAATGGCCCAACAAGAGCTACCATGTCAGCTTCCTAATGCCTTATCAAAGGATTATTGAGGAATACAGTCATCTTACTACTCTCATAGGTTTTAAAGAGTGACACAAAGACAAATAAAATGCCTCTTTCCTTCACATTTTCCCCAACTATTTCTGACAATAGATTTCAAGTATAAATCATACTTCTCTGACAGCATTTTTTCTGGGCCTATCATATTAACAATGAGAGGCAAGAGGTCTGGGAAAGTTCTTTCTGTTCAATTAAAGATGTAGGATTGTGTTCAGAGAATAATATTAAAGTCTGGGTAGTAGTGGGCGTATGCGCATGTTACCTAGAAAACCATCAGTGCTAGCATTGCTGGGGTTTTGTTACAAGGAAAAGCTATCCATATTAGTGGCTTTTTTTTTTTTCAAACCAAGTATCAGTGGTCATCTGCCTGTTGATTCCCATAAAGTATAAGCTGACTTATCCAGGCACAAGTCTCTTGTGTTCTAACAATTTTGTTTTGTTGTCCTCCATTACAACTCCCTACCCTTTCTGCTGACCCCAGAACATGTAATTAGTTCTTTCCTCCTCTTTGTTCTCGGCCTCTCTTCACTCATCACTATGTCCCACTGCTTCTCTGTCGTCGTTTGGGATGGCCAGCAGCAACTGAGGAAGTCTTGCTATATAATTTACACTAGTATAGAACTTACTCTGTAATTCTAGCTGGCCTTGAACACACAGTGGTCCTTCAACCATCTGCAAGTTCTAGGCATGAGCCATCAAACTTCTGGTTTGTATCTGTTTTATATAATGCTTAATCTGTTCACTTGTCTCTGTGCTGTTCCCACTTAGCACGTTATTATCTATTGTTGGGGTAGTGTAATGATCTCCCCATGCTCATCCATGCAGTTCACTGCAGCCAAGCTCCTATCCTGAAATTCTGCTGTGATTACATAACTAGATCTACACTTGTCTTTTCCATCACAAATGTGTGAATGTATTCACATAGCTTGTCTAAAAGCTCCACTGCCTTGTTCTAGCACTTGAAGCCACCTCTCCTGAGGGTCCAGAAGCTCTATCGTCGATTTCTACACCATTTGTCACTCACCCTCTCCTCCAGCTTAGGTACTTTCTGTTCCCCATGCACCCAACAGATGTGTAAGTCACAGATGTTTGTTTCTGTTGTCCCCGCCATATTTTCCACTGTGTTCCTACCCTATGCTTATGCATCCCAAACTTCCCTAATCATTTTAGACTCAGTTTAAAGGTCAATTCCTCTGTGAAGTCTTATCTGTTTCCCATAGCCAGAGGTGACTGTTTCAGCTTCTAACTCACCCAAAAATCAATTGCTATCTGTATCTTTTGCGTTTGCCATTACCTAGCCTGCACTTCAATAACTCCTCCATATAATATGCACCAGATTTTTCTGAAATCATCTTATTTCCCAAGTGCTATTATCTTCTGTATTTTAGTTTTTCTTATTTAACATACCCTGATTTTATAGTTTCTCGAAATTTCTGTTGTCATCTTAACCTCCTATGTGGCTTGGGAAGAGGTAGGGACTGTAAAGGTAATTAGGTCATCAGGACAGAAAGCTCATGGAAGGGATCAGTGTCCTGACAAAAGAAAGCAGGACAGCTTAGCAACCCCATTGCTCTCATGAGGACTGAATGAGACAGCATCAACTGTAAACCAGAAAATGGACCCTTATCAGAAACTAAACTGCCCAGAGACATAAAGCTCTCCTTACATGTCACGCCGATTATAGTATTCTGTAATTGCTGTTTGAACAGACTAAGACATCTTGTCTACATGTTCTTTTTTGCAATTCTTTTATATAGTTCTGGTTTTCAAATGAAGAAACCAAAGCTCAGAGCAATGCTGCCTGTTATCTGATGTGGCACAACTTTTGGCAGATGGTGGAGTTGAATCTAAGTTTGCTCATTCAGTGCTTGTAATTCCTGCCTATCCCTATAGGGGAAAATGACGGTAGGTTTTAGTTTTTGTTTTGTTTTGTTTTGTTTTGTTTTGTTTTGACAAAGGGAGACAGTATCTATTTATGATAATAGTTACTTGACTCAGTTCATATTCCTATACCCTTAATCCGCATGATCTGGGTACACAGAAACTATGGGAAAGTGGAAATGAAAGGTGTTGACTAGATTTGGTCACACTGCATTTATGCTTCCTTGGTAAATCATTCGTCTGTCTTGGTTTTCACTTTCCTGATATATAAAATGGACATAATTATACTTACAGTAAAATAAATAAATAAATTTACTTTATAGATCTAATTTAATTAGATTTTAATTGTTCTAGAATAGGCAAAAATTCATATTAAATAACATATTGGATTTTAATTGTTCTAGAATAGGCAAAAATTCATATTAAATAATATATTAGATTGAATATTTCTCTGGACATGACAGAAATTTGTAAAGTGGGAAGAGGTTTCAATTTCAGAGGAATTTAGTCTGACTGATTCTGTTTTAATATGTTTGGTCTTTTCTGGCCTACGTGCAATTGGTAGTCTAAAACAGTGATGACTAAGAGACTTTCGTGTCACTTGCCAACATGAAGAGGAAAATACACTAGCCAAACACAAAGGAGGTATCTAAGGACTATCAGGGGATCAGTCCCTAATATCGCTCTCATTATCCCCTTTGGATATGCCCTGAGTCTGACTTGTATCAAAGTTGAGAAGAATCCTGGCCATAAGTGCTCTTACACCTACCACCAATGTTTCCCTTGCTACGTCCTAGGGGAAATTAGCCAAGCATAAAGTTTTCTAACAATTTCTCTTTTGCCCTTTTCTCTTCTTTTGCCTTTTTAATTTACCTCTCTCTTAAAGCAAACTTTTAAATTTAACCTTTAAAGTTATAATACAAAGAAATATGTTTTGCTATGGCATTTATATACTTTGTTTTTACTAGTTCTCCTCCATCCACCACTCCCCTGCTTGCTGGTCCCCTTCCTCCCAACATCCACATCTCATTTGTGCTTTTGTGTGTTTTCTAAGCTTTAATAAAGGAGACGTACTCAGAGGTGCCCTGATGAGACAGCTTTTTTAAAAACTGCTCCCAACAAATTAAAAGCAATTTAACCTCTGATCCTGTTTTGTCCAAAGCTCTAACCAGAGCACACCCAAGGATCAGATCCATTTATTTGGAGTTAAAAATTATACTTATTTTATGCAAAAAGACAAATTTGTGATAGGGTAAATTGATAGTGAGTAGGCTAATTTAACTCAATTAGCTAGAGCATAGTAGTGCTCAACAGACTTGGGGGTCCAGGTTAAACTATGTGTGTACTTTTTGGCCCTTTTGTTCCATCAAACTCCCAGCTTATTTGTCACGGATAATTTTTTCCTGGATAGTTACTAAGAGACTGAATTATTGCTTACAAGTAGAAATGGGATCAGGTAGACTATTTCAAAATGCAGAGCAAATAGAAGACTATAAAGACCAATAATTTTTCAAAGTGACACCTTCTTCCCACCATGAAATCTCTCCACCCAGACCAAGAAATGTAAAAGTACCTGGTTCCCAGATTGATTTCTTCCTCAAGGTCCTATTTGGCTTCTCTATTGTCTCCTCAAGGTAGTATGTGTTTTTACTTAAAATAGTTAGTTAAAGGGTGCAAGCAACTTCTAGAACTCAACCAGTTTGGGAGGCAAACAAAACAATGAGTAAGAAGAGAATATGTGTTTTTAGATAGTAGGTTAATCTTTTTATTTACCAACAACATAGCAAAAATACAAATATCATGCTTTGAGTAGACATATATAAAGATTTTTAAATTATTAAACTAAAAGTAGTAACAATGTATGGAATTAATATAATGGGAATATGATTGCATAAAGGTTGCTTTATTGGGATTTTTCATATTTCTTCACTGTTAAAGTAAAACTGTTTGGCTCAAAAATTCTGGTTTGATCATTAATGAAGTAATGACTTTAACTATGTAAACTTCATAGGTGTTCAATTGATAAGCATTGCAAATTCAAAGACTGTCCCCTGGTCATTTACCACAAACATGTGATGGGAGAAACCTGTTTCTGTATTATTTATTTAGATCAATTGAAATGTTTTGACTGAGTAATAATACATGCCTATTTCAATTCAGAAGTTGATGCTGCTTTGGAACTCTATGATAACTGAATTGTATATTTTATGTAACAATTATCCTTATTAAATCAGCAATCAAAATTTTAATTTTAAAAGTTATTTGAGCAGTCTGATTTCAGGGTGACACCTGAAAAACCACCACAGTGTCCCTTCTACACTCATGGGCATTGCATGAATCTTGAAGATTACTCCCTCTCTATATCAACAGGTCTCAGTTCTAAACTGAAAATTCAGTTGACAGGGGATGCAAGTGGCTTTAATTGCTGTTCAACCTTTCATCTCTGTCAACAGCAGCTGCGGTAAGAAAGAAAGCTTTGTGGCTATTCTCATCAACAGATACAAGGCCTGTTTTTACAAACTTCTTTGCAGACCAGGCCACAGATACCAAACCCGTAACTCTATCTCCTTAATCAAATGATTGACATATTTCTGAGCAATCAAGACCCAATGTCAGCTCTGACAGTTACAACTAGAACTGCAACAAAACACTGAGCAGAGACTGACATTCATCCCCCTTATGGAGGGCTTCAGGAACAGGTTGGGGAAACAGAACAGTCTAACGCATGTGATGAGCAAACTGAAAAAGAAGAGAGCACCAAGTTCACAATACTCTCTTCACATTATATTTATGAATACTCTGGTCTCATTGTCATTACTCTACTCTGTAGCCATGTGCATCTTAAGAAGCTGAAAAAGAATTGCCTTTTCTGGTCATCTAAAGAATACTTCGCACTAAGTACAAGACGGTGATTGATTCTACCTTCTATAAAATTGACATCCGCAACTACATCTTCTTTAATTCTTTGTTCATAGCCCTCCTAAGAACACTTGATAACACATAGGAGGATTGATCTTGCTTCCAGATAAAAGCAAAGGTGTGGCATACCAGGCTTTTTTCCCCACCAGCTAGCTCCCAAATCATGACAAGAAGACTTAATTAGTTTTGAATGCTTGGCCTTAGCTTAGCTGTTATTTTAATCTGCTTCACTTTATTTATGTTTTGCCTTGGGGCTTTTCACCTTTCATTCTTTCTGTATATCTTCCTGTACTGCTGTCTGCATGTCTGACTGGGAGCTGGCTGGCCCCAGGTATGTCCCTTTCTTTCTCCCAGTTCTCTTCTGCCTTCTTCCCTCCTCTCACTCTTCTCAAGGCTAGATTTTTCATCATACTTCTTCTCTCTGCCTGCCAATTCTGCCTCTCCGTCTCCTGCCTAGTACTAGCTATTCAGCTTATTACACCAATCATCAGGTGCCTTAGGTAAGCAAGGTGAAACAAATGCAATGCATCTTCTCCTAATTACACAAATGCAACATAACCGAATGTAACACACCTTTACATAGTCAAATGTTCCACAACATTATGTGCTTTGCTTTTTACAATACTTGGCTTCATCCCCACCCAATTCCATCTTAACTTTGTCTCATCCAACCTCACAGGTATTATGGGTGTCTTCTTTGCCCTCTAAAATTACACAGGTCTTTACTAAGCACAGCGAGACATTCACTTGCGGCATTCTTGCTATGGTGATCGCTCTTTACAAATGCCTTTACTCATGCTAAGGGCTATTCTTAGAGGGATATGATCCAGATCAGGTTTTTCTCCCTTTGGGATACTTCTTCTCACTCAAACTCGTGCCATTCTTTCCTACCTTCCTGCCACACTGCCATTTACCTGACCCTACATTCACTCCCTTGTAGGAATGGGTGATTCACTTCCTGCTCACCTCTTAGATGATTTCCTTAAGGTCTGAGGGAACTTCTTAAAATCATTATTCTCTACAACTTCAGCTTTTTTATGCCATGACAAACAAAGGCATGTCACATAAAATACGGGCATTATGAATATCTGTTGAACTGTAAACTGAAAACGATTATTCTTACAGAGCAAATATAAACTAATAATTTAAAATTTGCTAAAATAAAAATATATAGAATGAACTAGAAATTTGTTTGAGAGCAGATATAGTCCAATTAATAATAACTAGTAAATAAAAGTAATGTTGCTCTGCCAGGGTACCTTATGTTTTCCAATCTTCACACTCTTTGATTTCAGATGATTGCATTTGACTCTATTCGAGGGAAGAGAATGATTGGAATAGTTGCAACTGACTTTTACTTTAGGACCTTCAAGGTTGTCCTATAACTATCCCTCAAGTTACCTTTCAGTCGTGCATTACATAATCCCTTTGATGTCTAGGCTGCAGTAGTCTACGCCTCCATTTGTTCCATATTCCATCAGCTTTCATGCCTAAAGCTTTTGCTCAAAGTGGATAATTCTGTTGTCTCTCTTTTCCTTTGGTTTGGCTTTCTGGAAGTTGAATCCACACCAAATTCTAATGCCAACCATGCCATACAATTAGCTCTCTCTTTCTCTCATGTGTGAAAGACATTTAGTACATACTTCTTCATCACAAATTTCCGTTAAGCATTACTTTTAGTAAGGATGCTTTTTTTTATGCACTATACTGGGTAATAAATCCCATCTTTTCCTTCCTTGTTGGTATCATTATAACCTACCCTGAGTGCCAAACAGCCCCAAGTTCTACCCTTTAAATGTATCATCATAGATTTCATGAATGTTAAATGTGTTTATATAAATATGAAACTGGTTATAACTTGAACGTTGGAATTCCTTATTAACTTTTTCTTTCTGAAAGAAGTTTATGATGGGAAACAAGTTCATAGTAATTAGCTAAGAATCCTTTTCTATGATTTGTCAAATTGGGAAAGATCATTAGTTAGATCACACCAAACTCATTGTTGGCTCATATGTGATTGATTCAGCTCTCATTAAACAGGAATTAAAATATTTTCCAGGTGATCTTTATTTTAACATGTATTTTAATATGTATTGATAGCACTAGGATGATTTCATGAAGCAAAGCTATCATAGATTAAAAATAACTTTTTCTCTAAGATGAATTATTGAGGGTCAATTGACATTTTCATTTTAAGATGTGATTTTCAGGTACCACAGGCTCAATCATGATCTGAGTGTGAAATTCTGAACTCTGAAAGGAAGTCATAGAAATCATGCCAATTTTGGAGATTAAAAATGAACTAGTGCTTTTTGGGGGGTTGGCCATGAAAAGAAATAATCGTATATAGAATTGGTTTGCTTTGGAGAAATTGCTTTTGTTATTTTAGTAGAAAACCTGATTTGTTTTCAGAAATGAAATGTATCTGCCAATAATTTATGAGAGCTGCACTGTGAATGATGTTCACAAATTTGGCCGCCACTTTGCCCTTTCACGTTATGCTACTGCTCACAACCTTCCTGAAACCAAGTAGTCAGTAGCTTCCTATAGCGAAAAAATGTCGAAAATGTACCAACAACCCTCCCCATACACAAACACTTAGGGGGAACATTTTAGATCCCTGAGCTATTTTCTAGCCATTTGGGGCACTTAATGCCTTATCAAGTCAAGTCATTTAGTGAACGTTAAAATTAATGTGCAAAAACATTAAATGTAAGTGAACATATCCAGCAGATTTAATCAATCTGTCTAATCAGCCTAAACGGTCCAAAAGCTACACGACACAAGCAGTCTATAGAAGGAGTTACACCCAAAAGGTCAAAGGATGATAACTATCCTAACAACAGATCACAGGCTTCAAAGCAAAGGCCACTCAAAAGTGACAACGTCTAGTTGTGGTGATGTATGGGAAACTTCTTGGATAACCCAAAGTGGTAACTCACAATGTAATGACTCATCAGTGAGGAAGAATAGTGGAGAAGAATCAGGAAAACAGTTATCTGGTTATGAAACATAATATATGCCTAGAAATGAGTGGCAGTTTCACCCAGATAGTCCTTTTGGCGTTTAAAAATTGGACCAACACAAATGAAAGGATTCCTGAAAGTTCAAAAGGTTTTCTTTTTGAAAGAAAGAAGAAAGGGTTGCTTATGTAAAATCAAGAAGCGTGCAACACTATTACTTCCAAATGTCTCTCATTACCACTTAGAACATTTTTACCTAAAATTTATGGCAGTTTGAGTTTGTTTTCCTCAAAATTTTCTGATAAACCCTTTTAATTTGAAACATGGATAATATTAATTCCAAACTCACATCCACAAGCACCTGCTACCCCATACTGCAAATTCTACTTTCAAATGGGATTCGTTTCTTGCTCATTTTCAGCCTGGATTATTTTGTTCTGTATAGGAGAAGTATGGATTTCTATTTCCATTGCCTTGTGTGCTCCTCTTGTTAGGACTTCTAGCCTATGTGAAAGAAATTCTAGCCTTTGAAGGCAGATTAATACAAATCAGAAATAATAGATTACTCAAGAACACACATAGCTACCCTGAGTTCACCAACAGCATTGAATATGAAAGAGAAGAGTTTAACATGGCAGTTAGACAGTTATTGTACCAACATTATAGTTACTTGGATTGAACAGTTAAACTCACATAGCAATTCACTTATTTCATCCAAACCCCAAGGATGCTTTCATATTGGAAAATGTTCATGTGCCTTCCAGATGCTAAAAACATGAGGCAGTCACCATGATGTCCGTTGTAGGGAAATTTCTTACCAAATTGTTTTTTGCCATGGAAGTTGAGGGCTGATTAAATGAAATATTTTATGTTGCTTGAGAAAGCTTTAAAATGTAGTTTTAATAGTTAACATATAAGAGAGAGTAGACCTCGACTACATAATTCACTTCTGCTGAAATTAAAGGCACACAAGTTATTTTGTTGCCAATTTTAACTCCACTGTAGGTGATTTACACACTATCCCCCTCTTCAGTACACATTGTACTAACATCACACACAGAGACATGCATGCAGACATGCATAGATTCCATTGAAAGTAGATCTGCCTTTCCCTCAATCTATTAAATAAAATTCTCTCATTGTTTCAAAATATGATTTTTTTTAGACAGCTAAATACAAGTAAAAGCCATGCATTCAGTAAAGTCAAACACGAAATTCTGGCTTGAAACTGAGGGGATAATCCATCTAATTATAATGTTGCAAATTCAAGTTCAAAATGGATTTAACTGGTTCCATCTTTTAGAAAATGATTGGGAACACTCCGTTTTCTGGGCTGGGAGAAAGTTATGATAGTTTACACATAGTTAAGATTTGAAACTTCAACATTATTGCTTGGGTCCAGTTCCAGGTTGGGGGTGGGAGGTGAAATGGGGTAGGAGATCAGTTCCGGCTGGTTTCCAATTCAATCTTGTTTGCCAGTAGGGAAACACGATTCCACCTACACAAGGCTCAATATAAGAGACCTCTGGTATTTGGGGTGAAGGGCTCCAATTTCTTTTCCTTTAAGGGAAAACCTGGACTCAATTCATCTAGGGGAAGGGCAGGTTTTTTCGTTTTGTTTAAGTCTCAAAGTAAAAAAAAAAAAAATACTCCTTAAGACATATTCTTTTGGTTACAATTTATTTTAACCTTTTCCAGGCAAGGGACCTTTCCTCCTATAGTTTCCTATCTATAATTATGACTGATGCATAGTGACAGCCTTTTCCAAATCATTAAAGCATAAAGTTTGTTGTTTTTCCATCCAGTATTAAGCAAAATGGTGCCTTTATTTAGAGGGATTCATCCTTATTCAAAACACACACACACAAACACACATGCACATACACACCACACACACACACACACACACACACACACACACACACACAGGCACACATACATTTTGTCCTACATAAGACAAGATGATTTCTCTTATGTAGATTTGGATTCATTTTGTCAGTATTTTATTGAGTATTTTTTGCATCAGTGTTCATCAGGGATAGGGATGGTTTAACATACAAAAATCTATCAATGTGATCCACTATATGAACAAACTGAAAAACACCATATGATCATCTCCCTAGATGATGAAAAAGCCTTCAACAAAATTAAAAACCCTTTCATGATAAAGATCTTGGAGAGATCAGGGATAACAGGAATATCAAAGTGAATGGAGAGAAGCTTAAGGAGATTCCTCTAAAATCAGAAACAAGACAAGGATGCCCACTCTCTACATATCTCTTCAATGTTGTACTGGAAGTTCTAGCTAAAGCTATAAGACAACAACAGGGCATCAAGGGGAAACAAATTGGAAAGGATGAATTCAAAGTGTCTCTATTTGCAGATGATATGATAGTTTACATATGTGACCCAATAAACTCTACCAGGGAATACCTACAGCCGATAAACACCTTCAGAAAACTAGCAGGATACAAGATAAACTAAAAAAAAGTCAGTAGCCTTACTTTATTCAGATGACAAAGAGGCAGAAAAAGAAATCAGAGAAACATCACCTTTACATTAGCCACAAACAACATAAAGTATCTTGGAGTAACACTTACCAAACAAGTGAAAAACCTATATAATAGGAACTTTGTGGCTTTGAAAGAAATTAAAGGAGATACCAGAAAATGGAAAGATCTCCCATGTTCTTGGATAAGTAGAATAAATATAGTAAAAATGGCAATTTTGCCAAAAACAATCTACAGATTCAATGCAATCCCCATTAAAATCCCACTAAAATTCTTCACTGACCTTGAAAGGATAATAATCAACTTTATATGGAAAAACAAAAGACCCAGGAGAGCCAAAACAACCCTGTACAATAAAAGAACTTCAGGAGGCATCACCATCCCTGACTTTATGCCCTACTACAGAGCTATGGTCCTGAAAACAGCCTGGTATTGGCACAAAAATAAACAGGTAGAAGAATGGAATCGAATAAAAAATCCTGACATTAACCCACACACCTATGAACACCCGATTTTCCACAAAAGAGCTGAAAGAATACAATGGGGGGGGAAGCATCTTCAATAAATGGTGCTGGGACAATTGGATGAGGGTGTGTAGTAGACTGCAGATAGACCCATGTCTATCTTCACACACAAAACTCAAGTCCAAATGGATCAAAGACCTCAACAGAAATCTAGCCACACTGAACCTCTTAGAAGAAAAAATAGGAGGTGCCCTTGAACAAATTGGTATAGTAGACCCCTTCCTGAACATAACTCCAGGAGCACAGAAATTGAGATCAACAATTAATAAATGGGACCTCGTCAAACTTAGAAGCTTCTGTAAGGCAAAGGACACAGTGGACAATATCAAACTGCAGCCCACAGACTGGGAAAAGATTTTCACCAATACTATATCTGAAAAAGGGCTGATATCCAAAATATACAAAGAACTCAAGAAACTAGTCAACAAAACACCAAATAACACTATTAAAAATGGTGTACAGAATTGAAGAAAGAATTCTCAATAGAGGAAATCAAAAGGGCTAAAAGACACATAAGAAAGTGCTCAATATCCTTAGCTATCAGGGAAATGCAAATCAAAACAACTTTGAGATATCATCTTATTCCTGCCAGAATGGCTAAAATTAGAAACACCAATGACAACTTATACTGGAAAGGATGTGGAGAAAGGGGAACACTCCTCCACTGCTGGTGGGAGTGCAAACTCATACAGCCATTTTGGAGACCAGTATGGCAGTTCCTCAGGAAAATTGGAATTAGTTTACCTCAGGACCTGGCAATCCCCCTTAGGCATATACCCAAATGCTCGACATCCATGCAACGAAGACATGTGATCAACTATGTTCATAGCAGCATTATTTGTAATAGCAATAACCTGGAAGCAACCTACATGTTCCTCAACTGAAGAATGCACAAAGAAGATGTGGCACATTTTCACAATGGAATACTACTCTGCAGAAAAAAAATAATGGAATCTTGAAATTCACAGGCAAGTGAAAAAACCATCCTCAATGAAGTAACCCAGTCACAAAAAGAGAAACATGGTATGGTATGTACTTGCTCATATACATATTTTAGATCTTGAGCAAAGGATAACCAGCCTATAACTCACACCATCAGAGGAACTAAGATACAAGGCATATTCTAAGAGATTCATATAAAGTCCATCACAGAAGGGAGAAGGGATAAGTACCCCAGAGCACATGGGAAATGTGGGGTCAGTGAATGGAGGGAGAAGTAGGAGAAAGAGAAGGGGAGAAGAGGAAAGCACATGCGACTAGCAAGATTGAGTCAGGGTAGGAATAGAAGAAAGGGGAGAGAGAGAGAGAGAGAGAACAGAAGAGAGAGAGAGAGAGAGAGAGAGAGAGAGAGAGAGAGAGAGAGAGAGAGAGAGAGAGACAAAAATAAAAGAGGAAGACATTATTGGCTTGAAGAAAAAAAATTGAACCTAAAGAAAGAGACCTACAAGGCTGCCGCCAACTAACAATTTGACCAACTGACTACAACTAACAATTAGAGCAACCGTGGAAAGGCAAGGCTACCATAAATGCCCTTTCCTGATAATGAGATCATCAACTACCTTATCCACCATCATGGATCCCTCATCTAGTACCTGTTGGAAACAGAAGCAAACACCCATAACTAAACACTGAGTCGAACTAGAATACAGATGCAGAGAGGGAGGAAAAGACCAGGTTGCAGAAACACATAGAGAGAGCTGGCCTGAACAAGGAGGAGCTAACGGGCCCCCAGACTGATAGCTGGGAATCCATCATAGGACTGACTCAGGCCCCCTGAACATAGGTCTCAGCCAGAAGGCCTGAGCAGTCTAAGTGACCTCAGATAGGGGAACCAGGATGTATTTGAGGTGCTCAAAAGGACCTTGGGGACATATCCCCCATGGAGGGACACTCCCTTAACCTAGACACAGGAGAGAAGTCCTAGTCTCTACTTCAAATGAGTTGACAGATTTACATGACCCCACCTGGATGGCATAGCCATACATGTGGAATTGGGGTGGGTGAGATTGGAGGGGAGGGTGGTCAGGGTGCATGTTATGAGGAGAGAGGGTAAGAGGGAGGGAGGGATGGAGGGATAGGGAGGGAGGGAGAAGAAACTGGGATCAACATGTAAAATAAAAAAATAAAGTAAAATTAAAAGACATTAAAACAAAGTATAGATACTCGCAACAATAATAATGGACATCACATACAAAATATTGAGTAAAAAAAAAAACAGGCTTTATTTCAAACACAAGAGTGCATACTACATAACTCCATTTCTATAAAGTTGAAAAGCAGGAAAATTAATTTAGGTTGATAAAAGTCAGGGTAATAATTACCTCTGAGGAGGAGGAAGTGTGTGGGATGTGTCAAAAGGTGGGGAGCTCAAGTCATTGATAATGACCTACTTCCTGAATCATTTGTTGGCTAAGAAGGTATGCCTACTTGTCAGAAATTCCTTAGGCAGTATGCATATTATATTATACATATACACTCTGTCTCTTTCTTTCTGTGTGTTTGTGTTTGTGTGTGTGTGTGTGTGTGTGTGTGTGTGTGTTGTTCTCACATAAAATTCTTACTACAAAATACAATGGGATGGGGATTATACTTCAGTACTACTGAAGTGGTCTACTGACCACTTCAAACAAGACATAATACTATATCAACTTTAAATTCTCTAGATTTCATGGTCATAGTGTCTGGAGGGAGCAGAAAATATAATGTATGAAATGTAACATATTTAAATACAGTATACAATATACATAGAGTATATATACATATAATGGAATGAAAATGTAATCTGTACAAAACACAAAATTTTATAAAGTGAAAAATACACATAATATACTGAAATAAAGCCAATGATAGAAAATGTGGTTCTAAAAACAAAAAAAGTAAAACCCGGGAAAGTTGGGTAAAAGACATGAGAGTTAATTGTGAACTTATTTTTTTTCAAGTCCTGGCAATAGAACCCAGGACCTTGTTTGTTCATACTAGACAAGTGTTCTACCACTTATTCTTATCATTTTTCTATAAAGTTGAGCATATTCTGAAATAAAAGGTTAAACATAAAAGAAAGACAAGGTGATTTATCTGTGTGGTTATTCATTACTCCAAGAATATATATTATTGTAATTCTCAAATATGAGAGATGTGAAAATGGAAGTCATATAGAAAATAAAGAGAAATGAATCAATGAAAAAAATAAGCACACAGAAAAGGAAAATCAAATTTTTTCCACATATACATGTCTACTTGGCCTAAATGTGGCAAAATGGAGGCAAAACAGGGCATGTTTCTATTCTAATCACTGCATAAATACATTGGTTAATATTACAGGTCACTTTTTACAAACACAAATGAAACCTTTAATGCAACCATGATGACCACAGCCAAAACTAAATGCATAAGATTGGCTGCTAGGTGTAATGCACTATATTTGTAAAGCTGTAAAAAAATGTCTCTCTGGGGAGGGATCAACTGCTACATCATTTGTGAATTGGCCGTGCTCACTCTATGTAGTGTGTGACAGAGTTTAAAAAGTAGTTTACACATGAATGTATGATCCATAAATCAATAGATAAAGGTCGACATATCTTTTGTAAATGACAGTATAGCATTGGTGAATGACTATTTCTTCACTAATGATATTAAATTCAGAAATTGTTTCTAACCATTACAGATTTTTATGAGGATAATTTATAACTGAATCCACACAATATTTCATTGAAGACATCTTTATTGCAGTAAATACTGCACTGCAGCAGACTGATAGTTCTGGATCTGACTAGGTCTTGACTTTATGCAATAGGCTGATAAAAGAGTAGGGCAAGCACATATATGCCATGTATCCAAAGACCCTGGAAGCTCTGAAAGTGCTCCAGACAAAGGCCTAGGGGGATGGAAAAAGGTGATACAGAGCAAGGCCACAGCAACAAAGAGGTAGTGCTGACATGACTTAGTAACTGAATCATAATGCCTGGATCCAAGTTCTAGCTCTACTGTCACTAGCTATGGGAATGCATAACTTAATGACCCTGAGCTTCGGTTTCTCCATCTGCAATGAACATCATATTATATTATAGTAGAAAAAAGATTGCACACAGCAAACACATAGAAAAATGAGCAAGTAAGCACTGAGTCAGTATCAGCTCCTGGTTTTACTGGTAAATAATGAAGTATTCTGAACCTTTACTGGACAAAGAATTCACATACATGGATGGCTGTTGATTGTATCCATAGGGTGCCTCTGGTTAAAATTTCATTCTATGTAAGCAATAGTGGAGAGGCTATCTTAAATGTGCTTCCCTTATAATGAGATTGATGACTATCTTAAATGCCATCATAGAGCCTTCATCTAGTAGCAAATGGAAGCAGAAGCAGAGATTCACAGATGAACACTGAGCCAAACTCCTGGAATACAGTTGTAGAGAGGGAGGAGTGATGAGCAAAGGGGTCAAGACCAGGCTGGAGAAACCCACAGAAACAGCTGACCTGGGTAAGTAGGAGCTCACAAACCCCAGACTGACATATGGTGAATCAGCATAAGACCAAACCAGGTCACCTGAACATTGGAGTCAGTTTTGAGGCATGGACAACCTATGGGGCCTCTGGGTGGAACCAGTATTTATCCCTAGTGTACAAATGAGCTTTGGGAACCCATTCCCTATGGAGGGATAATCTCTCAGGCTAGATACACAGGAAGGGTTTAGGTCATTCCACAAATGATGTGACTGAATTTGATGATCCCCCATGGAAGGCCTCACCCTCCCTGAGGACTGGATGAGAGTAGAATGGGAGATGGTTGGGGGAATAAGAGGACAGGACGGAGATGGAACTGAGATTGGTATTCAAAATGTTTTTAATTTTAATAAAAATTAATTTAAACAATTATTCTAGTGTACACATAAGAATTGAAAAAGATAAGGATGAGAGGATAATCAGTACGTCCACATTTAAAAATTGGTTATTTTCCCCATTCCTCTTTAACCAACACAGTATGGCTAGGGCACAGAAAGGAGCAATAATACAAATGAATATGGTCACTAGAGGATTATGGTTTACAATCTACCTCTTTCTTCCCATTTTGAGTTGAAATATTTAGGATTAATTTCCCCCACTATCCAGAGACAACACATTTCTGTCTCTGGAACTCTTTTGGTGTAGAATACAAATCCACACACTGTCTTCATAACACATCAACAACTGCATTCAGAATTGTAAGGTTTGCATAATTTTGTGAAAATATTTGGGTTGTAGATTGACAACTTGTATGATCTTTATGTGTATGTGCTTCTTATTTTTAATATGCCCAAAACTCCACAATCACAATATATCATAAATTATATGTTCTACTGTAAGATCAAAGGATATGTAGATTCCTGGCTCAAGATAGTAGGTCCTCAATAAATAAATAAGGTGAATGATTGAACCAAAACAGAAAAGAATAGAGAAAAGGCCAGACAACAGGAAACTATAGGAAAAGGGTAAATAAATGATTATAAAAAAATATTCTCAGGAAAAGGTTTTGCAGAAAGGTTTGTGAAACTTGGGAAAGTCCTTAAAATTATTGCGTAAAGACTGGAGTCCATGGCCCATTAATTTCTTTAAATAATTTACAACATATATGAGATAAATAGCACAAGAAAAGCACATAGACATGTTTTCCAAAATTGTGACTACGCTTGAAGAAGAGCTTCAGACATGCACCACAGGGCTTGCTTCTGAAGTAGGAATTTTTTTATGGTTATGGTATCCCTCTGTTTTTATTTTTAACATAATATATTTGTATAATTTAATAAAATGAAGGATTTCACACATGCATACAGAATATCTAAACCACTATCCTTACTGCTTTTTAATCAAAAGTGATGAATGAAATCCCCATGGGTTTATTAGCTACCTTCTAACAGTACAAAATTTGTAGGAAAATGAGCCAATATTGATTTTTCCAATATGTGAGCCTAGGCCAATGACTGTGTTAATGTCTTGCTCTTTTAAACTTCTGAATTAAATAAAAAATATTCAACCCTTTCTCCATATCATTAAAAAACACAGAAAATATTCTTTAAAGGAAAGTAAGAAACAGAAAGTAGTGCTGACGAAAACAAAGGAAGATTACTACAAGTAGACCAAAATGCTATGTAATTCCTAGAAAACAAAATACATTGAACTAAAACTAAAGAAATATATACAGTGGAAATCTCTTCAAGCTTATGAACTACAGATACTTCAGAGATACCAGAGTTAATGTTGAGTAATTAATTGTGGAAGTGCCTCCAATAAAAGTTCCAGAAAATGACATGAGAAAGATAATGGTTGAAGAACAAGAATTAAAAATGATAGGAGATAATTTTCCAGAAGCAAAGAAACACATGACATTTCAGTTGTAATAGATTATCAAGCATGAAAAATAATGTAACACACACACACAAACACACTGATGCAATGTTCGCACTTTGAAGATAAAGAAAAATATTAAACACTATCATAAAATGACATCAAAGAACCAGACTCACATAAGGTTAACTATTGGATGATCATGAGGCAGTGATATATTTTATTTTAAATATGTCTGTCCTTTCCTTAGTCAAACAAGCTTCCATGGAGAGAGGTAAAACAATATAATTTTCAGGCATGTGTTCATGGATTCCAAAAGTTTGAATAGCGGTAACTTTGGAATTTCTTAATGTTGCATTTCATCAAAGTGAATAATAAATATAAGGAAAAGGATGTTAGAGTTAGAAACCTGTGAAAGTTATAGTTAAATCAAAGGCTATTTAATACATAATAGTTTTATGAAGAACAAAAGTAAGAAAAAAGGGAGAATTATATTAATCACTTCAATATTTAACAGATTACAGTAAAAATTAAAAGGAAGGCAAAGGGAAGTCAGTGCCTATGTAATAAAGTTCATATTAAAACCCAAAAGATAAAAATTCTAATGATGTTACTAAATAGGAGTGGTATAGCAGTGCTGAGTTTAGCTACTAGGTTGGAGAATCAGAGTAGCTGGGCCAAAATCTGACTTCTGTTCACCCAGAATATGACTTTTTGGGGTAGTTACTACTCTTTAACTCTATTTTTTTTAATTGTGTATTAAATGAAGATACAAAAATCACTTCACTCAAAGTGCTGCTAATCTTTTAACTTTATGTGTATAGTTAGCTGTATTTGAACAGCTGGACACTGTATAAATGTTATTACAATTATTGGTATTATTGTTAACTAGATTTTATCAATTTGACTTTCATAATCATAATAGTTTAAAGGAAATTTTGTATTGAAAAATTAAACTTAAAAATGTTTGCTTTATAAAAGGTCATTATTAAATGTCATGTTTTGAATAAAGTATAAAATGACTCCCTTATTCAAACTAATTAACACATACAGGTTAATGAAGATATCAGGTTGAGTCTGTTGTTTCTACATCACTATGACTATTAGATTTAGATTACTTTAATTTTGAACTTATGGAGTTTGAAAATGGCAAGATATATTTGAATTTGCAAGAACTATACATAATAACATATGACCTGATCTGAAAGTTCTACTCTATTGTCTCAACATTCTCTCCTATAGACTTTAAACATGCCTACCCATGACAAAACCAGATTTAAACAATACATATGCACTAATAAAGCCCAACAGAAATTTCTGGAAGGAAAACTCTAACCTAAGGAAGTTAACTACACTCACAAAAACATAGACAATAGATAATCACACTGTACCAAAATCCAAAAGAAAAAGCGGGGTAAATCTACACACAATACCAACAATAACAACAAATCCGAAACAAGAATTAACAATCAATGTTCCTTAATTTCCCCTCAATATTAATGCTCTTAAGTGGCCTATAACACAGGCTAACAGAATGGATACAAAGACAAAATACATCCTTCTGCACAGAAGAAACACACCTCAACTTCAAAGACAGATGTTATCTCAGAGTAAAGGGTTGAGAAAAGATTTTCCAATCAAAAGGACCCAAGAAACAAGCTGGTATAGCAAGCCTAATATTTAATAAATTAGATATCAAACTAAAATAAATCAAAAGACATGAAGAATGTAATTTCATATTCATCACAAGAAAAATCTATCAATTCACAACATGTATGCACCAAATACAAAGGCAACCACATCCATGAAAGAAACATTAATAAAACTCAAATCAAACATAAAACTTCACACACTAATAGTGGGAGACTTCAACATCCCATTCTTACCACTAGACAGAACCACCAGACATAAACTTAACAAGGAAACAAAGGAACTAGCAGTAGTTATGACACAATTGGGTTTAATAGACATCTATAGAACATTCCACCCAAACACAAAGAATATACCTTCTTCTCAGCTCCACTTGGAACCTTCTCTAAAATTAACCACATATTCAGCAGCATAGAAAACCTAAACAGATAAAAAAAAAAAATAGAATAACCCCTGTATCTTACTGGACCATCATGTTTAAAGTTAGAATTCAACAACAACACAAATTGCACAAACCCCACAAACTCATGAAAATTGAACAATGAGCAATTGTGTCATTCCTGGGTCAAGGAAAAAATAAAAAAACTTTGTAGATAGATTTCAATGAAAATGAAGTCACAACACATCCAAACTTACGGGACACTTTGAAAACAGTGCTAAGAGGGAATTTCATAGCACTAAGTGTCCATATGAAGAAGACAGAGGACAGTCACATTAGAGAATTAACAGCACAACTGAAAGCCTTAGAACAAAAAGAAGCAAACTCACCAAGTAGGACTAGACACCAGGAAATAATCAATTTAAGGGATGAAATCAATAAAGTAGAAACTAGGAAAACAATACAAAGAATCAATGTAACAAAGATCTGGTTTTTCAAGAAAATCAAGACGATAAATAAACCTTTATCCAAACTAACCAAAAAGCAGAGAGAGAGAGAGAGAGAGAGAGAGAGAGAGAGAGAGAGAGAGAGAGAGAGAGAGCGAGCATGCAAATCAACGGAATCAGAAATGAAAAGGGGGAAATAAATAACAACGGACACTGAGAAAATCTAGAGAATTTTCAGGTCATACTCTGAAAACCTTTACTCCACAAAATTTGAAAATTCAAAGGAAATGAACAAATTTCTGGATAGCTATCACTTGCCAAAATTCAATTAAGAACAGATAATTATATCCCCTAATGAAATATAAGCAATCATCAAAAGCCTCCCAACCACCCAACCAAAAAAAGCCCAGGGCCAGATGGCTTCAGTGCAGAATTCTACCAGAAATTCAAAGAAGATCTAATACCAATACTCCTCAAATTGTTCCACACAACAGAAGCAAAAGGTTCATTACAAAACGCTTTTTATGAGGTTACAATACCTTTGTACCCAAGCCACACAACGACACAACTAGGAAAGAGAACTACAGATCAATATCCCTCATTAACATTGATGCAAAAACACTCAATAAAATACTGACAAATCAAATCCAAGAACACATCAGAGAAATCATCCACCATGACCAATGTGAGGAGGTAAAATTGTACATATGATTTTATATGTAGTCATGATTTTTTATGTGCACATATGTGTAAACCTAAATATTCCATACAAAAAGTATATACAACTGATAAAATCTATAAGGTTGTACAATACAAAATAAATAAACCAAATTCAGTGGCTTTTTTATAAGTCAATAACAGAGTACCTAAGAAATCAATCCCTTTCACAATAATTGCAAAAGAGCCTAGGAATACATGTGATGGCTATTCTTAGCTGACAGTGTGACAACATCTGGAAAACACAAATGTCTGGGTACTCCTGTGAGGTTTTTTTTCATTAATTAAATCATTGAAGTAGGAAGAACCATTTCTAATTTGTACCTTTGAGATGGAATAATGCATCTCCAGTACAGATCTTTTGGGGTGGAAAGACCCACCTTTAATCTCAGCCATATTTTCTAGTGGCAGCCTATATAAAGGACATGAAAGAAGGAAGCTGACTCTCTTTTTGCCTGCTTGTCTTCCCTCTCAATGGCAAGCCCATCCCTTTACTGCCATTAGAGCTTACTCCTTTGGGATCTGATACATATTGAAGACCAGCTGAAATATCTATCCTCATGGACTGAACAACTTCTGGATTCTTTGACCTTCCTTTGGTAGACAACTACTGTTTGACTAGTCAAACCACAGCCTGTAAGTATATGTACTCACTCATAAGTGAGTACTGGAGGTAATGCAACAGATAACCAGACTATATTCCACAACCCCTGAGAAGCTAGGAAACAAGGAGGACCTTAAGAGTGATATAAATGGATCACACGGATCCCTTTGGAAGGGGAAATAGCCAAGATCTCCTGAGTAAATTGGGAGCATAGAGGTGGGGGATAGAGGTCAGAATGTGAGGGCTAGGGGAGATGGGGAGGAAATGGGATGCTACAGATGTGGAAAGGACAGACAGGGAGAGAAAGGAGTTACCTTAATAGAGGGAGCCAATATGGGGCTAGAGAAAAACTTGGCAATAGGGGAATTCCCAGGAATCCACAAGGATGACCCCAGCTAAGATTCTAAGCATCAGTGGAGAGGGTGTCTGAATTGGTCTTCCCCTGTAATCAGATTGGTGACTACCTTAATTGTCATTATGGAACCTTCATCTAGCAACTGATGGAAGCAGATGCAGAGGTCCACAGCTAAGCACTGGGCTGAACTCTGAGGGTCCACTTGAAAAGAGGGAGGAGTGATATGAGCAAAGAGATTAAGACCATTTTGGGTTACCCACAGAAATAGCTGACCTGAGCAAGTTGGAGCTCACTGACTCCAGATTGACAGCTGTCAAACCTTCATAGGACTGAACTAGGGCCTCTGAACAGGGGTAACAGTTGCATGGCTTGGTCAGTTTATGAGTACATTGAAAGTAGAACCAGGATTTATCCCTAGTGCATGAACTGGCTTTTTGGAGCCCATAACCTGTAGAGGGAAACCTTGATCAACCTAGATATAGGTGGCAGGGGTAGAGTCTTGGTCCTGCCTCAAAGTAATGTGTCTAACTTTGTTGACTCCTCATGGGAAGCCTTACCCTCTCTGAAGAGTGGATGTGGGTAGGAGAGGGGTAAGGTGAGAGGAACAGGAGGAGGGGAGGGGTGGGAACTGGGATTGGCAATAGAAAAGATTGTTTTAAAGTAAAAAAGATACAAATTTGTATTAATAATTTTTATTTAAATTAAAGCAATCTTATTTTACATAACAATCCCAGTTCCCTTTCCCTCCCATCCTTCCATGACCTCTACCAACCCCCCCATCCCATCCCCTATCCACTCCCCAAGGAGGGTGATGCCTTCCATAAGGGATCATCAAAATCTATCAAGTTATTTGGGGTAGGGCCTAGGCCCTCCCTCCTGTATCTAGGCTAAGGGAGTATCCCTCCATTGGAAATGGGCTCCTGAAGTCCATTCGTGCACTAGGGATACATAATGGTCCCACTACAAGAGGTCCCATAGACTGTCCAGTCCTCCTAGCCAGTACCCGTGTTCAGCTGTCAGACTGGGGTCCATGATTATTCACTTGTTCAGGTCAGCTGTTTCTGTGGGTTTTTCCAGCATGGTCTTGACTCCCTTGTTTATCACTCCTCCTTTTCTGAAACTGGATTCCAGGAGTTTTGCTCAGTGCTTAGTTGTGGATCTCTGATTCTGCTTCCTTCAACTACTGGATACAGGCTCTAGGATGGAATTTAAGGTAGTCATCATTCTCATTATAGGAGAAGAGCATTTAAAGTAGCCTTTCCACTATTGATTAAATTCCTAGTTGGGGCAACCTTGTGGATCTCTGTACAATTCCTAGTGCCAGATTTCTATTTAATCCTATAATTAATGGATACCTCTATTAAGGCATCTCTTTTCTTGCTCTCCTCTATTCATCTCCTCATTCAGTCTTCCTCATCCCTCACATTCTTCTCCCCTTCCTATTCCCCCCTCCTCTTTCCCCTACTGCCCCCCTCATGCTCCCAATATGTTCAAGAGCTCTTGTCCCTTTCCCCTTCTGTAGGGGACTGTTTATGTCTCTCTTAGTGTTCTCCTTGTTTCCTAGTTCCTTTGGGATTATGGATTGTAGTCTGATAAACCTTGCTCTATATCTAATATCTGTAATTGAGTGAGTATATACCATGTTTGTCTTTCTGTCTGGGTTACCCCACATAGGATGGTTTCTTCTAGTTCCATCCATTTGTCTGTTTTTTGTTTTTGTTTTTTAATTTTGTTTTTTGTTTGTTTGTCTGTTTTCCACTAAGTAGTACTCCATTGTGTAAATGTATCACATTCCTTTCTTCGGTGAGGGACATTTTTAAAATTCAAGAAAAAAAAGAAATCTCACACAATTACTTGGAAAGCAGTGACAATAACCAGTGATGTTGTTTTGCTCTTCATACCACAGCTATGGGTATCAAAGTCTTCTGACAGGTGTTCTCAGAAGGTGGAGCTATTCCTCGTATACTCACAAAAGATACTAGTCAGCCTTAGGACATTGTAGTAGTAGACTGATGAGTCAACACATCCCCAGGCTTTTTTATATACCAAAGTCAGACAAACACTAATATTTAAGTGAACCTGTCTAAGATCACTAGGATGTGCAGCCTGGAAAAAAATATTTATCTCTTGTCCTCCCAGTTCTCAAAGTGTGGGTATGATTTATTGTTAATGATGCTTCTATTATAATCTGTCATTTTTTTGCCAATGTGTTTGAAAGCTTCTATGAGTCACTGTCCTTAATCCATAAAAACTATGGGCTGGATGAAACATTGATGATCCCTAGGCCATGAAGTTTTTGCTCCTCTGTGACAATAGTGATACTTCACAGATTGTGTGGTCAAATTCATTTATCAACTGATGTCTGATCTTGTCTGGAGCCTGTATAGCTACATGTAAGAAAACTGTGTGATGGTATATTTGGGGGAGTAATTAATGCTAAAGAAATGGCCTTCATTTTTTTCTAAATAGATCTTTCATGGACATTTTGGTGTTTGCAATTAGTGATTTGTTGACAACTATTGTTTTGAAGATAACATACAAACACTACACTGTGTTTCTGGCTCTTTGATAAGGTTGGAAAGATCAGAAGACTAGGCTTCCATTATGATGATGACTCCCTCCCATGTGCCGAATGTTCCTCTTACAGTGGATCCAGAGCTTTGCTGAGAGTTGAGTGGTGATCAAGGCATCAGGGTTTTCCACCTTTCTAGGAGGGGAAAACATATTAGTTTCTATAGTTCTATTAAATGACAGACAGAAGATGAGGTCTTTTACTCATGTTACTGTATAAATATTTGAGAATTGCATCACAAGACAGACAGGTGCTTTTATCATTGTTCATTTAACACTTTGATAGTAAAAGTGATTTTTCATCAATGTCTAAAAAATTATACAGTCATATCAACAGATAAAGAACAATGACAATATAGGCTTAACGTCAACAAACTAAGCAGAAAGAGGAAGGAGCACCTTTAACTTGTAGGTATCAAGAAAAAGCTTATAACCAGCATCATATCTAATGGTACGAAACTTGAAGCTTTCCCAGTGACCATATAATTTCTTTCACTCCTTTAACTATGGTGCTGTCCCTAAGGCATTCAATGAAACACGAAATGTTAATAAATACATGAGAGGAGGAAAGGAAGCAATAATTGTTCTGATTATCTAAATAGACTATCTAAAAGAACTAACAAAAATACCAATAACTAATGGGTGTGCATAGCATGGTTGTAGAACATAGTGTTGGTATAAAAAATTTGGCCTTTTCCCCATATATCAATAATATAAAAATAGAATGTGACGCGAAAACACATTAACTTTTCTAATGGCTCACATTATACACGTATCTAGCATAATATGTACAAGTTCAATATGAGATATGGGAGAACCCAGTGTAGCACTCAGTATATTGATGTGTAACATGTTCATGCATAACAAGACAATATTAAAAACATGTTAGTTTTTCCTAATATATATTCAAAATTGTCTCAAGGAAAATTTCAAGGAGTACTTTTGTGGCTATCAAAATACTGAATCTAAAGTTGTTGGAGAAAGGCTAAAATCCAGATTAATGTGATAAAATATAATATAGTATATAAAAGATTAAAGGTGAATAAATTCAGAAAAGTTACAGTATCTAACTTCTAGGCTTACAATAAAGTTATAGTAATTTAGACATTGTGATACTGATGAAAAATGAGAAAAATAGATCAATGGAGCAGAACAGAGAATTTATAACTTACACACACACGCATGCACACACACACACATGCATATACATGCATGCACACACATGCATACATGCACACATGCACATATACTCAACTTCATTTTTTATGAGTGCAAGGGCACTACAGGAAGGCAGAAATAATCTTGTCAAGAACTACCACTTGAAAAACTTGTCATTTTATGTCAAGCAACAAATCTAGATACTGCCCTTATATGTCTCACAAAAGTTAGTTCAAAATGTATATAGTAGATCTTCATATAAAATACAATATAAAAATATGCTAGATGATAACAACAAACATTGACAGTGGTTTGGAACAGAAACTCATTCTCTGATGATACACATGCAAAAATTATACTGCCATGTTGGAACACTTGGGCAGAACAAGTTCGTTGGTACCCAGCGAACAAATTAAAAAATATATAAATTAACATTTTTAAATTTACACAAATGTGAAAATGAATGTTCACTAGGGAAATGCTAACCAAACAAGTGAAAGACCTTTAAGACAAAAACATCAAATCTTTGAAGAAATAATTGAAGAAGATATCAGAGAATGGATCTCCCATGTTCTTTGATAGGTAGGTCAACATAATAAAAATGGCAGTCTTAACAAAAGCAATCTACAGATTCAATGCAATCCCCATCAAAAATCCCAGCACAATTCTTCACAAATATTGAACCAATAATACTCAACTTCATATGGAAAAAAATAAAACAAAACCAAACAAACAAACAAAAAACCAGGATAGCCAAAACAATGTTGCACAAGAAAGGAACTTCTGGAGGCATCACCATCCCTGGCTAAGTACTGGCATGAAAACAGACAGGTAGAGCAATGAAATAGAATTGAAAACCCTGATATTAATTCACACACATATAAACACCTATTTTTTTTTTACAAGAAGCTAAAATTATATAGTGGGAAAAAAAAGAAAGCATCTTCAACAAATGGTGCTGTTATATGTGGCTGTCAATATGTAGAAGAATGAAAATAAACCCCTATCTATCCCCATGCAAAAAACAGAGGTCCAAGTTGATCAAAGACCTCAACATAAATCCAACCACACTGAAGGTAACAGAAGTGAAAGTGAGAAGTAGCCTTGAATGAATTGGCACTGGAGACTGCTTCCTTAACAAAACAGCAGTATCACAGACTCTGAGAGCAACAATCACAATATGGGACCCCCCTGAGACTGAGCAGCTTTTTTTAGGCAAAGGACACCATAAACAAGATAAGAAGACAGAATGAGAAAAGGTCTTTACCAACTCCACATCTGACAGAGGGCTTATCTCCAAAATACATAATAAATTTAAGAAACTAGATACCAAAATACAAAATAATCCATTTTTTAAAATGGGGTACAGCTCTAAATAGAGATTTCTCATTAGAGGAATCCAAAATGACTGAAAGACACTTAAGAACTTGCTCAACATCCTTAGGCGTCAGGGAAATGCAAATCAAAGTAACTCTGAGATACCATCTTAACTCCTGTCAGAATGGCTAAAATCAAAAACACTGATGACAGCCTATGTGGAGAGGATGTGGAGTAAGGGAGCACTCTTCCAATGCCGGTGAGAATGCAAACTTGTACATAGTTACCCTACTTGCTATAAAATGTTATGATCTACTGGTCTTATATTATCTTCCATCATTTCTTGACAACTATTACAACAGTCATAGTGGAAGTCTCTGTCTTGGATATACATTGAAAATTGTCAAAATGACCATGACAATATAGCAAATAACTAAACCCTAGTGTTTTTGTACAAATTAAGTCCTATACAATGAGAATAAAAAGCTGCAGCCTAAAGCAACAAACAATTATACTGATAATGTGTTTGGTAAAAACTTCATGTAGTATAAAATCAGACAAAATAGAATTATGTAAATAATATTACTGAGTGATGATCCGGAGGCTGAAAGGTAAGGTTAGTGTTAGATCTGGATGGTAGTCACATGAAACTGTCTAGCTTGAAAAAACTCAGAAGTATTAAAATGTCAAAAAACAAATTGCAAATGTTAATTTTCAAAACAAGGGAAAATTAAGGTTTTTTTTTTTTTATTTCCCCCACTCATTCTTTAAAATCAAGAAACCAATGTTGCTGTCAAAGGAAATTTCTGTTATGTGGGATGAGAAAAATTAAAGTAGCTCCTTTAAAATATTATTTTTTAAAACCAAGGACAACATTTGACTTCAAACACAAACACTATTTGTTTATTTAACACACAGTTAATAGTTTCTGCTCTTAAGATGGGCTCAGCATCTCTTCTACATACCATAGACACAACAGTGAATACAAAAAAAAGTTTCCTGCTCTCATGAATTTTGTGGTTATTACAGAGGGGAAAATAGTTTAGAAAAGAAAAAGTAAGCCACATAAGGCAATATAGCATTGTATATTAATTATTTGGAGGGTTCAATATTCTGTGTGTGGGGGGTATATGTATGTATTTGTCTGTGTGTTCAAAAGCCAGAGGACAAAAATGAATGTTCCCATCAATCTGACTCCCTTTACTGAGACAGGGTCAGTCACTGATCCTGGATATAATCACATGTGATCCTGGTCAAAAATCACATGTGATCCTCCTATCTCTGTCACCCCATTTTCAAAATGTTAGGCATGTGTAACCATATCACATTTGGCATTTTAGGTATGTGGTGGGTATCTGAACTCAGATCCTTGTCTTAGTTGAGGTTACTATTGCTGTGAAACAACACTGTTACCAAAGCAACTTGTGAAAGGAAAGGGATTATTTAACACTTCTATGTTATTGTTCATCAGCAAAGGAAGTCAGGAGTAGAAATTAAGGAGGGCAGGAAACTGGAGAAAGGCATTGATACAAAGATCATGGAGGGTTGCTGTTTACCAGCTTGCTTCCCATGGCTCACTCAGCCTGCTTTCTTATAGAATCCAAGATGACATGCCCAGGGATGGTACTTCCCACAGTGAGCTAGGATCTCCCACACCAATCATCAATCAAGAAAAGTTAACCAAAGCCTTGCCCATAGGCCAATATGGTGGGAGAATTTTTTCATTTGGAAATCCCTGTTCCCAAATGATGCTGGCTTATGACAAGTTGCCATAAAACTAAACAAAACAATTGACTCTTTGTCACAGTCTTTACAGATTCAAACACATTAATAGTTCAATCCCTTTAAAATATCCAATCTCTTTGAAAATCCAAAATTTCTCAATTGTGGGATGCCATAAACATTTTATTTTAAGAAGGAACAACCAGGTAATAGCAAAAAATCATATCAAAATAAAATCAAACTCCCAAAAGTGCAAATAATGCAATGTACAATGTCTGGGATACACTCACCATCTTCTGGACTCCTCCAAATGGCTTGGGTCACTTCTCTGGCTCTGCCTTCTGCAACACACACAGTTTGTCTTCTAGGCTCTGGCTGGTTCCACTCCACTGCTGCTGCTGTTCTTGGTGGTCACCGCATGGTACTGGCATCATCAAAATGCTGGGGTCTTCTGCTGCAAATGAGCTGCACTTTCACCAGTAGCCTCTCCTGCACACTCTTCATGGTGCGAAACCTCATAATCTCATCACGACCCCTTCAGTCCTAGGCCTTCAACTGCCTCTGGGGCTAGACTTTACTTCATCAGTGGCCTCTCACTGTGCCCAGCTTCAACTGTTCTCCACAACCCCTTCATGTCTTCAAACCCAGTCCACTTGGGTGACTTAAACTACGAAGTACAACCTTGGCCACTTCTGGAAGACTGTTTCCCTGTGCTCTCAGTAAATACTTCCCAGAAGATTTTACCCCAGTGCTGCTAATCTCTTCTTAATCACTGCTAAATTCTCAGCTCCAAGTGACCAGCATCAATGCTCTAGGTGACCAGCATCAATTGTCCCAGTAAAGCAAAGATTTTAATTTAGTGATTGTAGTACTTGTTAATCACAGCTGATTCTTCAGCACCAGATGACCAGATACCACAGATTCTTTACACAAAAAGCCCAAAAGAGTCTTTGCTTCCCTCTGAAACTTCTAAAAACAAACCTTCATTGTCAGCAATCTTTTCTTCCAAGCTCTCAATACTCAATGGCTTTCTACACCAAAGTTCTAAAGTCCTATAATCTTCCCCCAAAAAGCATGGCAATGTCTGTCACAGAAATAACTCACTATTCTGGTACCAACTTATGTCTTCATTAGGGTCACTCTTGCTGAGATGAATCACTATGACTAAAAGCAACAAGGGTAGGAAAGAGTTTATTTGGCACACTTCCACAGAACTGTTCATCAAAGGAAGTCAGAACAGTAACTCAAAAAGGGTGGGAACCTGGAGGCAGGAGCTGATGCAGAGGCCATGAAGGAATGCTGTTTACTGTCTTGCTACCCATGGCTTATTCACCCTGCTTTCTTATAAAACCCAGAACTACTTTCCCAGGAATGGCACTAAACAAAAACAGCTGGGCTCTCTTTCAGCAATATCTAATTCAGAAAATGCACTAACAGCTTATCCACAGCCAGATATTCTGGAGGCATTTTGTCAACTGTGGTTCTCTCTTCTCACATGCCTATAGCCTGTATCAGCACAGTTCTCATGTTTATGTGACAGGCCCTTGACTGACACATATATAGATTTTAGACCCAGAGCAAAGGATCAACAGCCTATAATTCACACCAACAGAGGCACTAGGATACTAGGTGTATTCTAAGAGATCCATATAAGGTCACTCACAGAAGGGGGAAGGGACAAGTCCCCCAGAGCACAGGAGAAGTGAGGGTCATGGAATGGAGAGGGAAGTAGGAGAAAGAGAAGGGGAGGAGAGGAAAGCACGTGCAACTAGGAAGACTGAGTCAGGGTAGGAATAGAAGAGAGGAGAGAGAGAGAGAACATAAAAGAGGTAGCCATTATTGGATTGAAGAGAAAACTGAACCTAAAGAAAGGTCTAGAGACCTACAAGACGGACTCCAACTAACAATTTGAGCAACCGTGGAAAGGCTACATTAAATGCCCTTCCGGGATAGTGAGATCAACAACTAATTTATCCATGGAGCCTTCATCTAATACCTTATGGAAACAGAAGGAAACACCCATACCTAAACACTGAGTCGAACTAGAATCCAGATGCAGAAGGAGAGAACAAGTCTGGGTTGCAGAAACACATAGAGACAGCTGAACAAGGAGGAGCTGACCGGCCTCCAGACTGATAGCTGGGATGCCAGCATGGGACTGACTCAGGCTGAATATGGGTCTCAGCCAGAAGGGCTGAGCAGTCTAAGTGACCTCAGACAGTGTAACCAGGATGTATCTATGGTGCACAAAAGGACCTTGTGAACACATCCCCCATGGAGGGATAACTGCCTTAACCTAGAGACAGGAGAGAAGTCCTTATCCCTACTTCAAATGACCTGACAGATCTACATGACCCTATCTGGATGGCATTGTCCTACATGTGGAATTGGGGTGGGGGGATGGGAGGGGAGGGTGATCAGGGTGCATGTGAGGGGGCAGAGAGGGTAAAAGGGAGGGAGGGGGAACTGGAATCGACATGTAAAATAATAAATTAAAAATTAAAAAAAACATTTTAGCTAAGTACATGTAACAGGTAGTTTTATATGTTATCATGCATATGCCATACTACACAGCTACCCAATGGAATGCAATTCTAGTTTGGTTGAAGAGATAGTGGTTAACATCTATACTCAGTTGACAGAGAGAAATAATTATCTTTAATAATTGGCTAACTTGCTGGTATTAAAGTCCTTCATTCCTTATTGCCCAATCTTGGAGAACAGTGTTATTAGTTCTATCCTTTTTATATTATTTCAGGTATACAAAATCATCTCTGTAATTCAATGTTAAACTAGAAACAGAAGCCTTCAATTTTTTATTGGCTGAATTTTGAGTATATTTAAGACAAGAAGAAAGTTATCATTAAGGAGATATGTTTTAATATAAAAGCACAAAATAAATAGTTTTGAATTTTAAGAAAGTAGATTAGGATGGGATCAAGAGAACAGTAGGAAGAGAAATCCTCTCCTATGACAGTAGATAGCTTGAGATGAGATTGACTGTAAATGTAGCAAGAGTTCCCATTTTAAGGATATATTTTCTCCTCTTTGCCATCTGTTCCTTTTCTTTTGAAAAGTATCTAATAACAGCATATGTACATTTTTACTTGGTTTCTTTGTTTTCTGTTGTTGTAGTTTGTTCTTGATCTATTCTGGATATTAGCCCCTCACATCACATGGATATCTGGCAAAAATTTCTTCCCATTCTGAAGGGCCACTCTTCACCCTGTCAATTGTTTCCCTTGTGGAGTAGAAGGTTAATTTCACATAATCCTTTGTTTCAATATCTGCTTTCGATCCTGAGCTATGGGAGTATTAGTCTGGAAATCATTTCTTGTGTCACTCTCTTACATAATTTTCTTTGTGTTTTTATACTAGTTTTAACATTTCATGTCATTCATTAAACTTTCAATTTAAATGACTTTCATATAGAAGAAAAGATAGGGTATTAGTTGGAATCATCGACATATATACAGTTTTCCTAGGATCATTTTTTGAAGATGTTGTCCTTTCCCCATTATATATTCCTGTTTTTGAGAGTTTCACACATGAAAATAAAGCACGATGATCATATCTAGTTCTCTGTCCCTACACTTCTTACTAGGCCCTTCATATCTACCTCTCAAATCCTTGTCTTGTTCTAATTATACGTAAGTTACAGAAAAATATGTATTATATATAAGTTTATATATATATGTGTGTGTATATATATACACTTTATATGTATACACACACATATATGTATATGTCTCATTGAGTTAAATTATAGTGATGACTATATACATATGCCTATAGTACTGACAACTCAGGTATATCAAACCTATCATAGGGCTTTTCCCTAAAGCAAATAAGTTCTCTGTCCCATAGTAGCTAGCAACTTCCTATAGCTACACAATTAGAGGTGGGGTTTTATGAACCTTCTCATACATGCAGGTATGTTAACTAGTATGATATTGTGAGGTTTATATAAGCAGCCATAGCTATTGAGAGCTCACTGGTGCACTAGCCTTGCCATTAACAGAAGGCACTATTTTGCAGCAGCCCTCTCAGTCTCCCAGCTCCAAATTGTTCTATCCTTTAATAAAATGTTTGTTTTAAATCAGAAGATGCTGGATGTGTGGATTTATTTCCAAGATTGCTCTTCTGTTTCATTGGTCTACACTGTTTTGGTTGCTATGGTTTCACAGCATGTTGAGAAATCAGCAAAAATATGTCTCTAGCACTGTTTCATATATGTAAGATTGCTTTGACTATTGGGAGTCTTTTGTGCTTCTGTGTGAATTTTAGGATATTTCTAGTTTTGTGAAAATATCATTGATATATTTAATTGCTTATTTTATTTGTATATGTGTGAGGATACACATATACTATGTGTATTGTAGTAGGTATGTGTCATAGTATACATGTAGAAGGTAAGAAGACATCTTACAGGAACTGGCTTTTGTTTCCTATTATGTGTGTGTGTTCTAGGGAATTGAAATCAGATCATCAAGCTTAGAAGCAAGTGTCTTTACTAAGAAATCTCACTGATTAACCATTGGTATTTTGATGCTTTGCACTGCATAGATGATTTAAGATAATGTGACTAAAGTATGACCATCTGTAAATGGAATGTGTTACAGAAAATATCTGTAATCCCAGAAATTGTGGTGAGGCAGAGAGATTGTTAGGTTAAGGCAAGCCTGAGCTACATGAAGAGCTCCAGTCAAGTTTGTGCTATAAAGTAAAGAGACTTAAACTTAAGAATAGAGTACAATCTAATTTCAAGTAACAAAATATCCATAGTTATGAATTATATAAATAAAAACTACTCTATCGGTTCCTAAATAGTCTTAACAGTACAATTAGTTCTTAAAACTCTAATCTAAAAGCACTAACGAAAATATAAGTGAAATAATGTTTAAGTACTTTATATAAAAACTTCATTTAAAGACAGTTTTTAAATATTGGGAGTGCAAACTTGTACAGCCACTTTGGAAATCAGTATGGTGGTTCCTCAGGAAAATGGGAATCAGTTAAACTCAAGTTCCACCAATTCCATTCTTAGGCATATACCCAAAAGATACACATTCATACAAGGACAACTGTCCAACTATGTTTATAGCAGCATTATTTATAATAGCCAGAACACAGAAGCAACCTAAAAGCCCTTCAACTGAAGAATGGATGGAGAAAACGTGTCACATTTACCCAATGAAATACTACTCTGCGGGGGGAGAGGGGGACAGAATCACGAAAATCACAGGCAAATGGATGAAACTAGAAGAAACCATCCTGAGTGAGGTAACCCAGTCACAAAAAGACAAACATGGTATGTACTTATTCATGTATTGTTTTTAGAAATAGAGTAAAGGATTACCAGGCTACAATCTACTCTGCCAGAAAAAAACTAGGAAACAAGGAGGATCCTAACAGAGATATATATGGTCCCCTAGAGAAGAGGAAAGGGAAAAGATCTCCCAAGCTAATTGGGAGCATGTGGAAGGGGAGAGGGAGTTAGGAGGAAGAGGATGGAGAGGTGGGCATGATGTAGGAGGAAGATTGAGTCAGAAAAAGAACAGAATAGAGCAAGAAAAGAGATGCCATAATAGAGGGAGCCATTATAGGCTTTAAGAGAAATCTGGCACTAGGGAAATACCAGAGATCTACTAGGATGACCCCAACTACCAATCTAAGCAATGGTAGAGAGGATACACATTTGTTCTTCCCTGATAATGAGATTGATGGAAGCAGAAGCAGACACACACAGCTAAACACTGAGCCAAACTCTTGGAATCTAGTTGCAGAGAGAGAGAGGAGTGATGAGCAAAGAGGTCAAGACCAGGCTGGAGAAACCCACAGAAACAGCTGACCTGAACAAGGGGGAGCTCATCAACTCCAGTCTGATAGCTGGAAAACCAGCACAGGACTGACCCAGAGTCCCTTACTGTGGTGTTAGTTGGGAGGACTGGGCTTTCTATGAGCTCTCTGGTAGTGGATCAGTATTTATCCATAGTATGCAAGTGGATTTTTGGAGCCCATCCCACATAGAGGGATGCTCCCTCAACCTAGTCACATGGGGGAGGGCATAGGCCCTGTTTCAAATGACAAGACAGACTTTGAAGACTCTCCATGGAAGACCTCACCCTCCCTGGGCATTAGAAAGGGGATGGTATGGGGGTTGGTGGGGGGAACACAGGAGGATGGGAGGGTGTGGAAAATGGGATTGACATGTAAAACAAGTTTGTTTCTAATTTAATTTTTAAAACTATATTTTTCATACAAATTAAATGAACAAGAATGGATTATTTCCTTGGGAAAGAAGTATGAGTATTATGATTTAATTCTCCCTAAATTGATCTGAAGATTCATAGTAAGTCTAATAAAAAAAAACCCTAAACTTTTCCCACAGGGGAAATAAAACAATTTCAATATTGAAAGAAAAGAACAAATTTGTTAACATAGTCTACATTCATAAACATGAACAAAGTAGAGAGACTTACCCAGATAATATCAAGGCACAATTTAAGCTATAATATAAGAATGTAAAAGTGACATTGGAGTAATGTATTATTGTAACAGAATTGAGATTCTCAAATGCAACCCTTACATATATTGAAATGATACGTGACACGATAAGCTCTCTCTACCATGTGGATGAATACAATTTAATAGGGTTGACATGATAGTTATTCACATGAGCAAAGATGTAAAATTACCTGTTTCAGAGCATATAACAAAACAAAACACCCTCAGTAGAATAATACCTTAAATGTGATCTGTAAAAGTATCCAAGGTTTTACAAAAACATTGGTATCAAATCTCTATAATATTTCTGTGGGAAAATATACAACTTACAAAAGATGCATGTTATCTAAAAATGATTAAGAAATTCAAATACATGGAACTCCATATTTAATTTATAATAAATTGTAAAAAGCAGAGTAGAAAAAAAGTGGGGCAGTTAGAGAGAAGTTATTCATAACATATTTCGCCTATAAATCACCATTATCCAAAAAACATGGTGGGCTCTTACAAATCAACTACAGAAAGAACTTGTAATGCAAGAGAAGAAAACAACACAAAAGAACTCAATAATATGTGTTATGTGTGAATGTGTATATTGGTACATATGTGTATACATGTGTGTGTGAAGGTCATGAAACTAGAAATGGATTATGAGAGGTAAGGAAGAACTCTTAAGAGAGAGGATAGAAAGGATAATGAAATACACATAGCTATATGGAAGGAAGGAAACCACCAGAGGAGTACAAGAGGTACAGGGGAGGGTAGCAGGAAAGAGGGACAAATTAGGACTAAGTATGGCACATACACATGATAATTCCATCTTTAAGCTGATCACAGTGAATGCTAATTTAAGTAACTCATGAAAAATTAAAACCACAATGGCATACATAGTATTTCACCTAAAATTACTGGCAAAGATTTTAAAAGTCTGGCAAGGTTGTCAGGAGTATGTCAAAAACAGCAGCATTCATGTTGCTGGTAGAAGTGTAAATCCACTATCAGGTGTAAAATTGTGTCATCCACCCCCTCTGTTTTCACAGGGGTGGAATGCATTAAGGCCCCAAGAGTTTCTACTCTTAAATATACCTGTCAGCTTTCATAGAAATTATTCCTAATAAATCCTCTGTATATTCAAACTTCTTGATTCTTTATGGTCTGGAAAGAACAACAATTTTGGAAAATATGTTGACATAACTTGCTGTATGAGTTGCTTTTCTGTTGCTATGATAGAACACCAAGGTCAAAAGCAACTTCTTATAGAGTGTAAAGTTTATTTGGCTTAGTGGTTGCAAAGAGATAAGAGTCCATCCTGATTGAAAGACACGGCAGCAAGCAACAGGAATGGTGGCTGGGAAAAAAGCTCAGATTTCACATCCTTCTCTGTAAGAAGGCGGCAGAAAGAGCAAACTGCTAGTGTGGGGTGTTAAGCACTCCAAACAAGACTCTAATGGTATACTTACTGTAGCAATTGTGCACCTCTTAACCTTCTTCAAATATCACCTCCAACTAGAACCATGTATTCAAATACCAGAGCCTACAAAGAACATTTATCAGTTGTCCCACAACATGTAAAAATCAGAACCCAGTGAACTCTATGATCCAGCAATTATATTTTAAATGTTTGCCCTAAAAATACTTGTATTATAAAACATATGTGAAGAATGAAGTATAGAAGTAAACATCATCATAGAAGAAAATCTCAAAAAAGACAAGGTAAATAAAAGAAACATAACAGAAATTCAAGGGGGAATAATTTATTTAGAGTTCAAAAACAAAAAGCTATGAAATTTAGTGTCCATGGATGCACAGTCTATCAGAAAAGCCAACCAGAAGAACAAAAGAATGTTTAATACAAACTCAGGCGACAGGTTAGTACCAAGGCTAGGAAGAAAGCAGAGAATGGAGATGCTTCTAATTTATTGGTACATTATAATTCAGAGACTGTGTGGAGGATTATTTGTAGTAATTGCTCTAGGATTATTTGAGTGATAATATGTTGCACAATATATTAAAGAGGTTAGAACTTACAATTCATAACCATTTAAAACAACATTTGCCATTCCCATCTAAAACCAGCGCCAGTGACTTTCAACACATGCTTTATCAGTTGATGTCGTAAGCATTGCTTGAGAAAAAGACAATAAATAATTGCTAAAGATAGTTTTCATATTTCTCCTATTCACCCACAAATACACAATAAAATGCTCTCTGGAGATCACCACAGCAGGTAAAACAGGTTTGCTGCCCAATTCTTTACTCCAGTCCTAGATAGTCAAGCAGAAAAAATAATAAAAAATCAAGTAATGCTTTCCCCATCATTAAATGTCCACATTTGAAAATTTCATGTGTGAATTCTTTTAACTCGGTGCTATAGAACTTAAGAATTTGACACAGGTTTCGTATAGTCCAGACTGGCCTTGAATTTATCATGTAGCAGAGAATAACCTTGAATTTCTGATCCCCCTGCCTCCATCTCCTTATTGCTTGGATTACAGACATATATCACTACTGCTGTTTTATATGTGGTTCTGATAATCAAACCTAGGATTTAATGCATTCTAGGAAAACAGTCTTTTAACTGAATCAAATTAACTTTCCCACATCATTATCTCTGACATAGGTATGTGCAAGTTAAAGTTTTTAACCAACCACCAGCTTCCCATTGGTGGTTAATAAATTCAAGGATCTCTATGCCAGCTGTTTTAGCACCTCCACAATGTTCTGAGATGAACATGTCTAAATGGACTTCTTTAATCCATATTCACTGTAAGACAATATTAAGTATTTTATATTCAAACATTGATAAAGAAATCACAAATGGACATAAACATGATATCAAAGAATGCTAAGACCCAGTCAAGAAATAGAACATAAGAATTCATGGCACTAAAAAGCAGATGAGAAAAACAATAAAGGACTATGGAATATATACACTAAAATGCCAACAGAAACTTTCCCAGAAGTATTCTAGCAAAAGAAACTAAAGTAGAAATGGATTCAGAGCAGCATCAGAGGTAGGCCTGAACTTTCAGCCCTGGATAAGCAGCATCAGAGGGAGTTTAGAACTTCAAGCTATGAGCAGAGTCAATGGAGCCATGATCCCCAGACCTAGGAGCAATATCGGAACAAGCCCCCAGCCTCAGGTCCAGGAGCATGGAATGATCACCAGGTGAAACAACAGCAGCAGACCTGACTTCTCAATGGAAACTATGAAAAACAGAAGGTCCTGGTCAGATGTTATACAGACACTAAGGGACCATGGATGCCAGCCCAGACTACTTTATGCAGCAAAGCTTTCAATAACCATATACGGAGTAAACAAGACATTCCATGATAAAATTTAAATACCTATCCAAAAATCTAGCCCTATAGAAAGTACTGGAAGAAAAACGCCAACCCAAGGAAATAGCCTAAGTCCACCAGAACACAGGAAACAGATATAAACTTACAGAAGTAATTCCCAAAGAAGATAATTGAACACACAATGGCATCACTGTTGTTCTTTTGCTGCAGCTAATGCCTAAGAAACACAAACACGAGACTCAGCGCCCACATGGAGTTTATTCAGAGAGGGGAGAGAAAGAGGGGGTAGCTGGTGGCCAACCAAAAGCAGGAGAGAGAGCAGAGAGAGGAAACAGAAACTAGAGAGAGGCAGAGAGAGAGAAGCACTTGGCGTGCTTGCTTTAAAAGAGGCTTGCACATGTGTAACTGAGTCCTCTGGCTGCCAGGTAAAGCTGATGTACTGATGACACGGCCATGAGCATCCCACCCATCGTGGGGGCGGGGGTCAGCTGTCTGCTAGTTCCTAAGAATCACCAACAACAATAACAAAAATTACAGGAAGTAGCAATCAATGGTCATTATATCCATTAATATAAATTATCTCAATTCACCTATAAAAAGACACAGGCTAACAGATTGGATATGAAAACAGAATCCAGAGTAAAGGGTTAGGAAAAGATGAACTTAAGAAACAAGCTGGTATAGATATTCTAATATCTAACAAAATAGACTTCAAACTAAAATCAATTTTTAAAAAAGACAAAGAAGCTCAGTTCTTATTCATCACAGGAAAAAAAAAAAAAACATCTAGAGGAAACACAATTCAGAACATCTACGCCCTAACACAAGGGCTCCTACATTTGTAAAAGAAACATTACTAAAGCTTAAATCACAAATAAAGCCCCACCCACTAGTCGAAGACATCAACCTCCTGCTCCTACCACTAGACAGATCTGCTACACAGAAGCTTAACAGAGAAATAAGGGAAATAACAGATGTTATGACTCAAATGATCTTAACAGACATCCATAGAACATTTCACCCCAAAACAACAGAATATAGTTTCTTTTCAGTACCTCATGGAACCTTCTTAAAACTAGACCACATACTGGGTAACAGAGCAAATCTCAACAGATACAAAAGGAAAAAATGGAATAATCCCCTGTATTTTATCAGATCACCACAGTTTAATGTTAAAATTCAACAACAACATTAATTCAGAAAGCCCAAAAACACATGTAAATTGAACAATGATCAATTGAACTACCACCAGATCAAAGAAGAATAAAGAAAGAAATAAAAGACTTGCTAAAATATAATGAAATTGACTGCACAATACACCCAAACTTATGGAATACATTGAAAGCAGTGTTGACAGAAAATTTTATAGCACTAAATGCCTACCTAAAGAAGCTGGAAAAGCCTGTGCCCTGCTTGGAGCCTCCTGGGCACTTAGGACTGCATTCAGAGTGGCCATCCCCACTGAATGGACTTCACAGAGTCTACCCGCTCCTGGTTCCAGCACCGCCCATGGTAGGAGATAAGCTTGGGCCTGTTTCCAGCCTAAATTCCAGGGCCCTGCTTGGAACCTCCTAAGGCCTGGGGCCTGCATGCCCATGGGTGAGCCAGTCCATGATGATGAGCCTGTCCAGAGTCTGCCAGAGTCCTTGTTCTGCCTTCACTCACAGAAGGAGCCCACCTTCCTATGCCCTCTTAGAGCTTCTTAAGGACTTCTTAAGTCCCAGAGGACTAGCCCATCCAAAATCTGCCAGTGCTGTAGTCCCATCTCCACCAATTGGATGAGGAGATCTATCAGAGTATTAGACCTACTTGCATTCACCAAAACAGAACATTGGTCCTGTACCCACCAGGAGATGGAGAGACCCCACTGGTAGGCACTGGAAGAAGGGATGGGTAGACAACAGTATAAGAACACAGTCAACAACAGAAAGATCTATATGACACACCCAGAGTCTAGGGACTCCACACTAGCAAGACTTGAACATCACAACACAGATGAAGCAGAAGAGAATGACCTGAAAAAACAACTTCATGAAGATGATAGAGAAAATGGAAAAATCCTTTAAAGGAATGGAAGAAAAAAACAAACCAAAAAATGAAAGAAATCAACAAATCTCTCAAGGAATGCCAAGAAAAAACAATGTAACATAAGAAGGAAAAAATTCAAATAGTCCATGACCGGAAAACTGAAATAGAGGCAATAAAGGAAACACAAACTGAAGGAATGCTGGGAATAGAAAAGCTGGGTAAATGATCAGGAACTACAGATGCAAGCATAAGCAAAAGAATACAAGAGATGGAAGAGATTCTCAGGCATTGAAGATACACTAGGAGAAATAGATTCATTGACCAAAGAAAATGTTAAGACTAACAAATCCATAACACAAAATATCCAGGAAATATGGGACACCATGAAAATACCAAATGTAAGAATAATAGGTATAGAAGAAGGTGAAGAAACCCAACTCAAAGGGCCAGAAAACATATTCAACAAAATCATAAAAGAAATCTTTCCCAACCTAAAGAAAGACATGCCAATGAAAGTACAAGAAGCATACAGAACACCAAATAGAGTGGGCCACAGAAAAAAATCCCCTTGCCCCATAATAATCAAAATACAAAAAAAAATACACATTAATGAAAGAATATTAAGAGCAGCAAAGGAAAAAGGCCAGGTAACATATAAAAGCAAACCTATAAGAATTACACTTGCCTTCTCCATGGAAACTCAAAAAACCAGAACGTCCTGGATAGATGTTCTACCAAAACTAAGAGACCAAAGATGCATGCACAGACTACTATACTCAGAAAAACTTTCAATCACTATAGATGGAGAAATCAAGATATCCCATGACAAAATCAGATTTAAACAATACTTATCAACTATTCCAGCCCTACAGAAAGTTCTGGAAGGAAAACTCCAACCCAAGGAAGTCAACTACACCCACAAAAACATAGGCAATAGGTAATCCCACTATACCAACAGCCAAAAGGAAAATGGAGGGAAATTGTCTCATAATACCACCAACAAAAACAAATACAATACAAACAAGAATTAACATCCAGCGACCATTGATATCACTCAATATTAATGGGCTTAACTTGCCTATAAAAAGACAGAGGCTAACAGAATGGATACAAGACAGAATCCATCCTTATGCTGCATACAAGAAACACATCTCAACTTGAAAGAAAGATGATACCTCAGAGTTAAGGGTTGAGAAAAGATTTTTCCAACCAAACGGACCCAAGAAAAAAGCAAGTATAGCCATCCTAATATTTACCAAATGAGACTTTAAAGAAAAATCAATCAAAAGACATAAAAATGAACATTTTTAAACACCACAGGAGAAATCCATCAGGATGAAGTCTCAATTCTGAACATCTATGTCCCAAATATAAAGGCAAACACATTCGCAGAAGAAACATTACTAAAACTCAAATCACACATATAAACTCACACATGTATAGTGAGAGATTTCAACACCCCACTCTCAACTTTAGACAGTTCCTCCAGATAGAAACTTAACAAAGAAAAAAAGGAACTAACAGAAGTTATGACCTAATTGGGTTTAACAGACATTTATAGAACATTCCAGCAAAACACAAAAGAATATACCTTCTCAGAACTACATGGAATGGTCTCTAAAACTGACCACATACTTGGCAATATAGTAAACCTCAATAGGTACTAAAAAATGGAACAACCCCTGTATCTTATCAGATCAGCATGCTTTCAACGACAACAAAAATTGCAGAAATGCTACAAACTTATGGAAATTGAGCAATGCACAACTTCACCATTCATGAGTCAAAGAAGAAATAAAGAAATTAAAGACTTCCTAGAATTCAGTGAGAATTAAGACACAACAACTTATGGGACACCTTGAACGCAGTGCTAAGAGGAAAGTTCATAGCACTAAGTGCCCACAAGAAGAACGTGGAGAATAGTCACATTAGAGAATTAACAATACAACATAAGTCGCTACAACGAAAAGAAGCAAACTCACCCAGGAGGAGTAGACACCAGGAAATAATCAAATGGAGGGCTGAAATCAATAAAGTAGAAACTAGGAAAATAATACAAAGAATCAATGTAACAAAGAGTTGATTCTTCGAGAAAATCAACAAGACAGATTAACCTTTTTCCAAACTAACCAAAAGGCAGAGAGAGAACATGCAAATTAACAAAATCAGAAATGAAAAGGGGGATATAACAATAGACACTGAAGAAATCCAGAGAAACTTCAGGTCATACTTTGAAAACCTGTACTCCACAAAATTTGAAAATTCAAAGGAAATGGACAATATTCTGGGTACATGTCACTTACCAAAATTAAATCAAGAACAGATAAGCAATGTAAATAGACCTATAATCCCTAATGAAATAGAAGCAATCATCAAAAGTCTCCCAAACAAACAAATGAATGCATAAACAAAAAAGCCAAGGGCCAGATGGTTACAGTGCAAAATTCTACCAGAAATTCAAAGAATAGCTAAGACTAATACTCCTCAAAGACTTCCACACAGCTTAAGCAGAAGTTTCATTGCTAAACTCTTTTTACAAGGCCACAATTACCTTAGTACCTAAGCCACACAAAGACACAACTAAGAAAGAGAACCACAGACAAATATCCTGCATGAACATTGATACAAAAATACCCACTAAAATACTGGCAAATCAAATCCAAGAACACATCTGAGAAATTATCCACCATGACCAAGTAAGTCATCCTAGGGATGAAGGGATTGTTGAACATATAAAAATCCATCAAAGCAATCCACCATATAAACAAATTGAGAAAGAAAAAAACATATGATCATCTCACTAGATGCTGAAAAAGTCTTTGACGAATACAACTTCGCTTCATGAGAAAAGGTATTGGACAGATCAGGGATAGCAGGAACACACCAAAATATAGCAAAAACAATATACAGCAAACCACCAGCCAACATCAAACTAAAGAAGCTAGTTACCAAAACACCAAATAATCCAATTAAAAAGTGGGGTACAGACAGAACTAAAAAGATAATTCTCGATAGAGGAATCTAAAATGGCTGAAAGGCACTTAAGAAAGCATTCAACATACTTAGCCATCAGGTAAATACAAATCAAAACAACTCTGAGATATCATCTTACTCCTGTCAGAATGGCTAAAGCTAATAACAGTTTGTACCTGATAGGATGTAGAGTAACTCCTTCAATGTTGGTGAGAGTTCAAACTGGTAAAGCCACTTTGGACAAAAGTGGTAGTTCATCACAAATTTCTAAGTATTTCTCAAATAATACATGTGACAAAGGATGGGTTTTATACACCTTCCTATTGGTCTTCCTTCCTCCGTTCCTTCTTTCCTTCTTTCTTTCCTTCCCTTTTGCAGTAAGGGCTGTATATCTATTCACTACATACATGAAGATTAGAAGAACATTTTCAAAAGGATCAAAGCAAAAACACAAGTTCACAAAAGGGTCACACATGCACAATTGCTAAATTTTCCCTGTTGTTAAAATTATTTACTGTTTTTAGAATGAGTTTTATACAAGCTGATTTTAAAAAGCGAAAGAAGGAATACATTATTTCTTCTGTTAGCAGAGTCAAACAAGATATCAAAGTTAGGAGACACTCAGTTTTTGACCCTTGCTTCTCCCTTTCCCAAAAATGTGAACTAGAGCTATTTATCTTCACTGGTCTCCAGCTGTACTCATCCGCAGAACATGTGTTATAATAATATTGACCTGTTAGTAGTGTTGTAAGAAGTAAATGATATAATATGCATAAATTACCTCATACATGCAATGTAGTGGATATTTGGCTTATAACTATTTTCATTTTTATATTTTCTTTCAGCTCTACTCCATAAACCCACTGACCTTTCCCAGTTATGATTGTTGTACATATAAGTTCATAGCTTGTCCCTTGCTCTTATCATGGACTGACCTGCCATTTTCTATATCATCAATATACTTTTAAAGACTGTGTAGCATCTTAAGTGGATGTGCCAAAATGCATCAAACCATTCTCTCCAATATTGAGTTGTCTATCTCTTCCTGGACCATTTCTATATAAGTAACAGCATTGAGTATATTGCAATGGTCTGTGTTTTTTACATTACCAGGAAACTAAACCCAAGGTCTCCAAGAGCTTCTCCTGATAGTATTGATGGCCAAGGTCAGGCTTGCTGCCAGTAAGGCTTTCATGATCGAAAGCAATCCCACCACAAAACAGTGTTTGGGGACCTATAAATTGTGCTTTGTGCCCCCCAAAACAAAATAAAAGACAGAGTGAAGTCTGAGCTGTGAATTTTTTCAATAAAAGTATGAGAATTGCTATGAATATTGCCCAGAGCACTTATTCAGGGAATGGAATAAATGGAAACAGAATTTCCAAGCATCACAAAGCAAAGCCCTTACCCAAAGAGATTAAAAACCAATTGCATATGGGAACAAAGAACAAAGATGTCCAGTCAGACAGCATCAAGTCAGCAAATACTGCCTGCAGATAGAACTGACACCATTAAAGCCTCACTAAGAGGCAGGTCTGAAGCTAAACAGAATGAGAGGCTATAATAAACGCTTAGTGAAGCTAGGAGAAGACAGATGGAGATGGCAGAGGCAGTGATAATAAATTAAGAAAGGGAATCTCTCTAATGCATCCATGAGGAAGCAGCTTCCTCAAAGCCAAATCATTAGAAAAGACCCGGTAAAGTGGAGGTAAATGAATTCTCCCCTTAAAAGCAGCTATTCCCTGATCCCTAACCCAAAGGTTATCTGAAATTAATAACCACTTGTAAATGAAAAATAAGTTTTCTCCTAGGGAGTCTCACTGAGGAAACAAGCTATTCTTAAGGGTTGATCACATGCCCATGAGTAGATGTCCAATGAAAACAAACTCAACAGCACCTGTAGAGATCCTGTGTATCATACATTCACATTTAAATTTTACATAAATTTATTAATTACTATATAGTTCCATGCATGTACATTTTGGCTTCCAGTTATTATTTTTATGGGATTCCTGAGTGTGTGAATTAGTGGGTTTCTGTGTATAAATCTGCTTCTTGTGCCTTTTCTTAGGTTTGTCTTCTTCTGTTTGTTTTGCTCTATTCTGATTTGTTTGTTTTGTTTAATCTTATATTATATTATACTATTATATTATATCACTAGGTCTTAGATGCTTGTTTGTTTTCTAATGAAAGACAGAAATGGGGTGTATCTAGATAGGAGGGGAGCTGGGAAGAAACTTAGAGGAGTACAGAGAGGAAAAAACGTAATCAGCATATATTGTATGGGGAAAATATATTTTCAAAGAAAGAAAAAAACCCAAACAGTAGCTGTCTAAAGGAACAGAAACTGGTCATCCACATCTGACCCTAGATTACACTTGGGAATAGTTGGATTTAGTCTACAGGGTCTGAAGAGGGAAAACTTGCTGCATGGAAATTATCAGAGATATATAATCATGCTATAAGGTGAGGGTGGAATAATGTAGATAGTACCCAATTCACAGAGGTTCATTTTGTCAAAATAAAAAAAATAAACTTCATATCTAGTCAATGGAGATATTTCAATATGGAAAACATGTAAGAACAGCTATTTGATAGACCGACTACCATCGAACAAACAGCTTGCATGTAACCAGCCTATAAGCACTTACAATGTTTTAGAAAAGCTATATTCTATAGAATAAAATTGTACAAAGCATTATCGAATTATCAAGGATTATTAAAAAGGATTATTAGCTAAATACTAGCATAATTGGTTGAAAGGGACTAATTTAGAGGCAAAGATGTGATGGTTAATTACCTTATACAGACCAGAAGTGCAAAAGGATTTTATTCTAGCATATAAGTATGGGTGGACGGATTAAGGGCATGAAGAAGGCCCCCAGCTCTGCTTCTGATTTGCTGTCAAATTTTCAGCAAGATCTTTCTTTCTTTCAACTCTATTTCTCCTACTAACTCTTCATCTTACTGTTCTGTAGTCTGCTGGAAATCTTTGAGTATACAATTGAAATTGGAGACTGGGCTACCCCAAGCCTTTTAGCTTTGGTAAAAATAAGAAAAGACAAGGCTTTCCTCTAAATATATCACTTACATTAGTTATAAAACTAAGAAATGTGCAGAGAAAAGAATCCCAGCATAGGGGATGTGTTTCAAAAAAGCCAGCTCATGCCCTTGGGATAGATCCTAATTCCACAGATAGGGACTTCACAAACAGACCTGGCTATACAACAGTCACCCACATACAGAGGTTCTAGTTTGGTCCCATGCAAGCTGTCAAGTTGTTGGTTCAGAGTCCTTAAATTCCCAGGAAGAACTTTGCCCTGCCTCAACTTAATGTGCCAGGCTTTGTTGACTCTGCATAGATGGCCTTTCCCTTTCTCAGGAGTGGATTTGAGGGTAGGAGAAAGGAGGTGGTGGGGGAAAGGGATCAGAAGGTGGGGAGGGAGACGAAACTGTGGTGGGTGTGAAAAATAAATGAACAATTTAAAGGAAAGAAATATGCAAATAATTTCTCTCTACTACGTGAGGGCATTTCCTGGGACAAAACAGTTGTGTTGACTAATTTTTATCAACTTGACACAAACTATTCCCTTGGAAATAAGTAACCTCAGTTGAGGAATTGAATCTATCAGCTTGGCCAATGGATATTTTATTGATTAATGGGATGGCACAGCCCACTGTGTACAGTGCTGCACCTTGGTGGACAGGCAATCCTAGTTGCAAAAGAAGCAAGCCAGTAAGCAATCTCCTTCCATGCTCTCTGTGTCTTGCTCCTGCCTGAATGTTTGCACTGACTTCCCTCATTGATAGATTGTCAGCTGTAGGTGCAAGCCAAATAAACCCTTTCCTCCACAAGGTACTTTTGTTCATGACATTCATCACAGTCACAGAGAGCAAACTAGAACAACATTATATAATAGACTTAAATTTCTGGCAATCATAGGCTTCTGCAATATTCATGCCACAACACATGGTTTTAAGAAGAGCATCAGTCTTAAAAACTTGTGATCAGTAAGAATTATAGTGACTGCCATATAATATGGTGACCATTCTTTCAACCATCCATTCTCCAGAGGCCAGTCAAAACATTGCAAAGATGACTCCAGCCTGGGACTACAGTTCATTTTGAAATAAGAAATGTTCAGATTGGTTACTAGCCCAATTACTCAGCATGTTACAATAGGAATGGCATTTTGGAATGGGTCCTTGTAGATGATAACTAATTGAATGTAAACTCCCAATACTTTTCCAAAGTCACTTTTCTAAGGGGGTCTGTATTCTGGAAACTATTTCATGTAGTTTTGATATCCTGACACAGACAGCAACAGTAGATTTGGTATGAAATCTACCAAATATTTTAAATGATGTTTATTTTTCCACAAATGAAACCTTCATAGACCATGACAAGTACATTTTGTCTGAGACTGACTTATATATCAGCAGCTAAAACAGGAAATTAGTCAGTCCCTAAGGTCAATTTTGTCCTGTGCCTGGTGCTCTAATAAATCATCTCAATCAAGATTAGCAGGTATTGGGGGAAAGTACCACATTTGCTTTTCATATTCTCACATTCTGCACGAACAATTGTTTTTCATTTCGAGCCTATGATGATTCCCTTGGGACTGTCTGTGATATCCTGTGATTTCTGCTTTCTAGGGGATTGTCCATGTATTTGTCTTGGCAAACTATAACAGGAAATTTTCCTTCCCTATTTGCTGATTTCAAAATTTAAAGATCTGGGAATAAGATATAGGCCTCTGTTAACATAGCAGAACAAGGATGGTTCTTGTGAGCCTAACCCTTCTCCCAGTCATAGTTTTTAAGAGAAGCAGAGTTATCTGACTGCCCATATTTCCATCAATCCTCCTGCTGCTTTGAGAAACCTGAATGTGCATAAAATATGTTTCTCCACTGCTGACAAGCCAGGGGACCCAGAAGATGGCTTTTTTTCTGCAAAGCAATAAACCCACATGATGTTAGGAGAAGCAAGGTTTTAGACAACATGAACTGACCCTGGGGGTAAGAGGAAGCCATTAAGAAAAGGTTCAATGACAATGACTTTCATACCAAGAACAGATCCGTTTTCCCCCTGAGATAAAAAAAAAAGAGGACAACCTAAAATGCACAGGCTTTAGCAATGTATCTGGAAACTCAGACAATGTATAATCCTGTCTGAGGTTTCCAAGTCCAATAATTCAAGACCAGATACATGTATCATTTGACAAGCCTGCTCTGATATGGAAGACAGAACACCTGAAAATTATGTTTTGAGATGGAACTCTTGCAATATCACATAGGCTGACCTCAAAATTACAACATCCTGCAGTCACTGGCCCAAACTACGAGTATGCCCCAACACACTCAGCCTACTAAGAATTTTCAAAAGCAAAATACATGAAAACAAAAGACACATCTCTCTTAGGTCCATAGCTTTCCTTGATCCCCATGTGCTAACAAAATCCAAAGTTTCTTATTAGATATTATATTTCATATATTTTGCATGCTTTAGAAAAATAACAAATGTATATCACTGATATCCAAATCTGATAGTAATTGTCATGATTTTAAAGGATATTCTTCTTCACATCAACAGCAGCAACTCTGTGACTTCTATAAAACAGTTTCATTAATAACATCACCACTTGCCTCAGTTGTTAACAATTTCTACTTTTTGTCCAAGTAATGAAGCCATGAAAAAAAAAATGAAGGTTTACTGTTTGTTTCCAGGGTTATGATAAATTAACACATGTGGATGTTATCCTTTGTTTTTTTCTCACAAAACATTAATTCTGTGTGTTATATGTAATAGAAAGGATTAAGAGGATAAAATTATTTCTGGTATTTTATCATGATGTTAAGATACTTAAGGAAAATGTCTCACTGTACTTCTAGGTAAAGCAAGTGAAAGATCATCTCAATTGTAAAATAAGAGTTCTTCTACCATAGCTCAAAATGTCATGCATGCCAACTACTCTAAAATGAAATTTCTTGTTTATAACTTTGTAAAGATATATATGTTAGTATGCAATGAGTTTGTAAGCCATTCCACAAATATTTTAGTTATTGATTCGTCTTTTAATGGTACATATTTGATATCATCCACTTAGAGAACATTTTACAGTGTGGTCTATAGATTTAACCAGATCTCTTAGACACTGGGGCACAATTCAGAGTATGATTGCTTGTCCAACAGTAAGCAGTGTGTTCACTCTACACAAGATTAACTTCCAGGAGTGAACAATTTCGCAGAAATTCATCAACACAGCAATATAGTTCAGAGATTTTCTAAAAGTTTTATTTGTTTTGTGTGTGTGTGTGTGTGTGTGTGTGTGTGTGTGTGTGCGCGCGCGCGCGTGCGTGCGCGCGCACGCGCGTATGGGTTTGTGTGTTTTTGCCTGCCAGAATGTATGTCTAGAGGTTAGAGGACAGATTCTTTTATTATTATTATTATTATTATTATTATTATTATTATTATTTTATTTAATTTTATATAACAAAGTCCAATTAAATGAAAACAAACATTTATACACAATATTTGGGAATTTGGGCGTCATTCTTTCCAAACTACTTCCTGCTGGTAAGGGGCGCTGTCATGGGGGATTCGAAGAAGATTCAGATATCCTGGCTGTAGTATGTAGGGCTGTTTTGTCCAGCAGTTTTGAATGTAGGATCACCTGGTACTCTGTTTCAGGCGGTCTGGCGTGATCAAACCACATTAGTCTGGAAGGAATCCACATCTTTTCATTTTCTGTGGAAAAAAAATTGAAATCCTTTTCCCCAGTAACTTGTCCTTCAACTTAAATTTTGGAGTCAAAGCATTTTTTTAATATAATTTATTATTTTACATGTCGATCCCAGTTCCCTCTCCCTCCCTCCCTCCCCTCAACTCTCCCTCCCTCCTTCCCTCCCTTCTTACCCTCTCTGCCCTCTCACATGCACTCTAAACACCCTCCCCTCCCCTCCCCCCACCCCAATTCCATATGTAGGGGAATGCCATCCAGTTGGGGTCATGCAGATCTGACAGGTCCTGTGAAGTAGGGACTAGGGCTTCTCTCCTGTTTTTAGATTAAGGCAGTTATCCCTCCATGGGGGATATGTTCGCAAAGTCCTTTTGTGCACCAGGGATACATCCTGGCTCCACTGTCTGAGGTCTCTTAGACTGCTCAGTCCTTCTGGCTGAGATCCATATTCAGGGGGACCTGAGTCAGTCCCATGCTGGCTTCCCAGCTATCCATCTAGTGGCCGTTAGCTCCTCCTTCTTCAGGTAAGCTGTCTCTATGTGCTTCTGCCGCATGGTCTTGTCCTCTCCATCTGCATCTGGGTTCTAGTTCGACTCAGTGTTTATGTATGGGTGTTTGCTCCTATTTTCAACAGGCATTAGTTGAGGGCTCCATGGAGAAGTTAGTTGTTGATCTCACTCTCCGGGGAAGGGCATTTATGATAGCCTTTCCACGGAAGCTGAGATTGTTAGTTGGGAGCAGTCTTGTAGTTCTCTCGACCTTTCTTTGTGTTCAACTTTATCTTCAAACCAATATTGGCTCCCTCTTTTATGTTCTCTCTCTGTGTCTCTGTCTCTCTCTCTCTCTCTTTCCTATCTTCTATTCCTAACCAGGCTCAATCTTCCTGGTCGCACATGTTTTCCTTTCCTCCCCCTCATTTTCTCCTACTTCTCTCTCCATTCGCTGCCCTCCCACTTCACCTGAGCTCTGGGGGACTTGTCCCTTCCCAGTTCTGTGAGGGCCTTTATATGAATCTCTTAGAATACACCTTGTATTAGAGGACAGATTCTGAGGGTCCATTTTCTTCTACTCTGTGGGCCCCAAAGACTGAACTCAGGACATCAGGCTTGGTATCAGACACCTCTAGCTGCTGAGCCATCTCTGAGATCCCAACATTTATCTAAATATGCCAATTATGGGTTTGGCTCAAAGAAGGAGCAGCAGCCTGTAGTCAACCTCTGCAGTCTACCCTCCCAACCCCAAATATCCTCACTGCATGATATCCTTGGACAGATGTGGTGTCACTGCTCTGTGTAGGCTGAGTTCTGTCTTTCAATGTACAAGGAAAATGCAAGGAATTACTTCCCTTGGGTTTGTCCAAAGAACTTGACAACACAATAACTTGTTAAAAACATATTCACCCACACCCTATAAAACTTTTCCAGCAGTGCTGCTCATTGGGGGTACATGGAAAGACTGTACTGAACTCTATGTCTTCACAGATCTATTACCAATAGTATCATCCTGACACCTGCTGCCATTCCCTTTCTTTCTGAATCCGTAGCCATTAAAATCAGTCATACTGGGTGAGAACAGATACACTGCCCTGGGATTGATTTAAAGGTGTGAAAATTGTTTACACTGATTGATAGCCATCTTCAATGATTTTCTTTTATAATTTAATGTTTTGCTCAAGCTGTAATTCAACACATGGATTTCCATGTATGTGATCACAGGAAGATCTGTCTGCCTTATTTGCATTAGTCTTCACCCATACACAAACAGTACAATTTTCAAATGGAAGATAGATTACAGGGTCAATATGAAATAACAGTCCCTGTATAGGAAAAAGGGATGGGCATGTATAAAGAATAGTACAATAGTTTACAGTTTACACAGAACATCACAAAAATCATCTCAATCTCTGCAACTCAGTCTGGAAGATAATTTTATCTCTGCTTCTGATAACAAGGAAAGTAAGTCTTATGCTTTACCCAGGGTTACAAGGCAGTCAGAAACAGAGGTAGAATTTAAATTTACATCTCTCTCCATGGATTGTCACATTGCCAAACAGCTTGATGAGCAACATTGTCATCTAAATCAAATGCCGGATGAGTCACAAACCCAAATACGAACCTCAAAATCAGTACATCCCACAATTGGACTTCAGTTATACTCTGCTTCCCAGTTAAACACAGATGGATAATCCTAATGAATACACAAGGGCCGACAGGCAGGAGGAGATCTTTTCCCAGCCACAAATCTTTTTGAAAAGCAGAGAACTGCTTTTGGATCACAGATCCATGAGCCAGCATGAGAATGCAGGTTCCCATTCCAGGACTTCTGGGATACACAATTTTTGGGACTCCAGGGTGACAAAATATACTTGGAAAGGATTCTGAGGTTTTCATATTTGGAGGCACAGAAAATAAGCAACACAGTAATTGGAGGGTATTTCATTCAAGCATTCTTGCCAAATTTTAGATCTGGATGTAACTGTGGTTCTCAAAGCAGTCCAGTGTTGCTGATAGCCAGAATACACCTGTAAATACTCAAATGTTGGTGCAATTATAGGACTTAACTGACCATATGTCATTTCAGGAGAAAACTGCCTAATTACATCCATAACTGAGTATTTGCAGATGTGTTCTATACATGTGAAAAGGAAGAACACTAAAATCCATGACCATGAGCCTCTTTGTGATGTTGCGAGGAGACCTGCAAGTCTGAAGATTCATCTCCACATCAGTCACCCTTGTAAGACTTAGGAGAGTGAAATTAGAGAGAAAGCAAGAATTTCACATTCTCCTCCTCCTCCAAAGACCTGAAATAGATTTCTAAGATGCTTATCCTCAATGAGGATATACCTTACATCCAAAAAATTAGCCATACAGCAGTAGCTGTAGAAAGAGAATGGGAAGGTAACTGGCAAGTGGCCCCAAGGTAGAATCTTGGAAGATACAGTGAAGGTAGGTGTCTGGTTCCACTTGTCTTCAGACTTGTCATGAAACAAGTGTCATCCAGTAAATGTTACATTAGGTAAGATATTTCACAATACTCTCACTGTAGTTAACAGTCCAGAATTATACTGATTGAAATGTGACCATTGTTTTCAGATCATACTGCTACCCAACGTTCTGCCTGGAAATATGTGGTGATGTTTTGTTTGTGTGTTTGTGTTTGTTGTTATTCAATGAAAGATATTGCCAAATTTATACTCCAACAAATTTCTTCTCTCCAATGGTCACCAAAGGACCTGTGGAAGGGCTTTACTTTCCACTGTCTCTCAATATCACGAGAAAACTTCCCTGTTATTCAGACAGTTGTTGCCTGTTTAAAACGACAAATCAATGAATCAAGAGCAGCCACACCTGAGGCAAGAGAGGGAAGGAAAGAAGTGGCTTTTTTGAAGTCACACAGAAAGTTAGGGGCAGATGGAAGCAAGAACCCAAGCCTACTGGAGCATTAGCTAGGCCACTACTTGCTTACCAATTAGCTGTGTAATACGAAAATTCACACAGATGGTCTTTTCAAGTACATGGTATATGCAAAAGCTCCTTGACAGAACCAAACCATGTCATTGTCAGCTTCCACCACTTTCACAAACTGCCCTGAGGAAGAAGAACCAACAGTTGTACTTTAATTCTGATTAATAGCAGGAAGATGGAACTTTTTTAACCTCTTGTCTCAAAAAATGTCTACTGTTAATGGCACTGGAAATATTAATAAGTTAGTGGTGGCTGGAGATGACAAAATCTGGCAGACAAAGACATAAAACTCAAAAATAACCTTCCCTGGGTTTAAATATAAAAATCCTCTAGGAACATACCAGAAGGGAGAATGCTTTCATGACATTAAGTTAAAAATCTAAATTATATTATTTGGAGCTGTACAAGCATGAACTAATGAATAACACATAAAAAACAGATCTTTATGAGGAAGACTCCATTGATATTTTAAGCATTTTCCTACTATTAAATTCATTACTTAATATGGACACTTTTAGCCACAGAATTTCTAGAGTTTATTCAATATCTTTTATGCGCTTTACAAGGTCATTAGAGAATTTATTTGCTCTTTCCCTTACAGATTGGAAGGTGGGCAGTGATATATGAGGTTTCACATTTTATTTATTCACCAAACTGTTCCAGATGTGATCCCATCATTTATCCACTGACACATCAAACCTGCTGGGTGCCCTGCAAACTGACCTCCTCCCCACGTTTGCTTTCATGCTCTTAAAGTTATAGCAGGGCTCACTTGGATGGGAAGACAAGAGAATTGCTATTTGGGGAGACGTGGTGGTGGGAGGGAGATGATCAAGCTTCAGTAATAAAAAATTTAATTACTTGGCTGCAATTTGGAAATGATATCCAGGTGGAAAACTGCTCTGGTACCACTCCCTCCAAACCACCACTTGCCATTTTCCCTCCAAACAGGGCAGCTTGTCTCAGATTTGGAATGTGCAGGGTCTGAATAAATGGAGTTGAGCAGGTACTAAATCATCCCCACCTCCTCCTAGTGCATTGTCACCATAATAAGCATTCCGAGGGTGATAGACCTTTTATGACTACACGCTGTTCAGCAGAAAGGAGGCTGCAATGTATCCCTGGCACTCTTTGAGAAAAATAATTACCCCGTACAGACTTTACCAAAAAAATATCGATTTAACAGAAAGAGTTATATTTAAACCTAAGTGCTTATTTAGTACAAAATATGAAACTTTGCTATGTTTGTATTGGAGAGGATAATGGCAACTCATTATATGACAGTACAGCACTCAAGGTACAATCTACTCATTCTTAAACACCTCCCAAAGAATAGAAAGGGCAAGGAAAGAAGAACGTTTCCTTGGCAATGCTAGATATACATGTACTGAAGTATGCATTCACTTTAACTATAAGTAAACACTGGTACAACTATCTGATAGAAGTATTAATACCATTCTGATACACAGTCATATAAATGTTGTTCCATTTGTTCCATTTGGTCCTCAGAACAGTCTTTTGATATTGTTTTTCTCACTTTCAGAAGTCTAAGTCTCAGACAAACTAACATGGGATATAACTGTATATATAAACTTGGCAATATAAATACCTAGAGTTGTCAAAATCAGCAAAAACTAATTTAAAATAATACATACATGGAACATACATACACTAAATTATTCATGATACTTTTGAAATTTAAATTTCACTAAGCATCATGTACTCTGGCTACTCTAAGTGTAGCAAGAATCCAAAAGGATAAGACCCATTCCTTTTTTGCCATTCTCTCAAAATAAAGAGTTGATTATGAAAATATAAGTGACTTGCCCATAGCCTCATAGTGCATTTAGGTAACTTCTATGTCTTCTTAGATAAATAATAATAACATCTTGCATTCCCCCCATGTGTGGTGCTGGGAAAAATGGCAGTATACTCAGGTTGGATTAATTGGATAATATCCTTCTAAAGCCTTCGTATACCCACATTCAGGAAAGTAAAATGATCCAAAGATAACATCTGCATGATATTTTCCAACTTACAACTAAAATTTATCTGAACCTAGCAATCACATTATATAAAAAGGTAGTCCTACTAAAGTGAGCATCAAAATACATTTAGTTTCATTCATAAATCCAGCAACATACAGCAAAGCAATATGTTTTTATTTATCAGATATGCAAAAATGAAGCTATAATGTAACTAATGCTAGTAAGGAACAGTGGTAATATTTATTTTATGTTACTCATAATATAAATATGGATCCTCTTTCTACAAGTTAATTTGACACTATGGTAACTTAAAAGTCATACATTTGACCCAAAGAATCTTAGCTATAAATGCCATAAGCAAAAGAAACTGTGGAAATTAATTGGTGGGTCAACTTGACTGGGCTAAGGGTCAACTTGACTGGACAAAGGATACCCAGGTGGCTGTACCAAAGTTATCTCAAGATCTCTTCTGTGCCTATGAGGGTATTTTGGAATAGATTAGTAAAGAAGATCATGCTTACCAGGGTCAATGGGCATTATTCAATTCTAAAGGGCTGAAATAAAACAAAAAAAAAAAGGCCAAAAAGGGGAGATCTACTTCTACTTTAGCTATAATCTTCCTCTGCCCTTCAATACCTGTATTCTTGATTCTTCAGCCTTTAGATTGGAGAGATCTTACACCATTGTCTTCTAAGTCTCAGTAGTATGTAATGAGTCAGTCATGGTGTTACATACCTGTAATCTCTCTTAGTCCCCAGGAGGTAAGTGCAAGAGGACACGGAATACAAGACTAATTTGTAAAACACAGTTTTGAAATTGCCTTACAAGTAATAGTAATTAATAATATCAATAATAATAAAACAGGGCTAGGCAGAGGGCTGAGCAGGTAAAGCACTTACCAAACAAGCATGAGAAACTGGATTTAGATTACCAGAACCCCATGAAAAGCAAGGTGTAGTAGAATACATTTGTTACACCATTGTTCTTCTGACAAAGCAGGAGGCAGAGACTCCAGAACCCTTAGATGGACACATATCAGCTAACTGGGCATATGCAGAAGTTAGTAACAAGATCCCATACAAACAAGGCAGAAGGTGTGGATCACACCCAATGTTATCCTATGTTCTCTATCCACACTGACACACAGAAACGCATGCATACACACATCTTTTATGCACAGGTATTTTCCTAATAGCAGTCTTTTAATTTTTATATTTGTAGTCACATAATTTCATCAAAATCACATGACAGGTGAATGAAAATAATAGGAAATTTGGATGTTTCAACCTGAGAAGACAATGAATATATTTGAAAAGATGACACAGTTTTAAACTGAAGAAAAGCAAAATAAAGAGAACATTAGTTGTTGACCAACTACAGAATACAACAAAGGCATGGTCCTATGACACTGTGGAATGAAACCATCTATTATTTGCCTTGACCAAGGACATCCTTCTTCAGCCCTTGGAGGTCAGAGATACATGTACCAAATGGCAAAATAAAGCAAAAGAGTGAAAACAGCTTCAGAATCAGACTCATACCATAATAGAAATCAATTGTTCAAATTTTGAGTAAATACCTTGACTCTTCCAGATCTTGGTTTCCCAATCTGTAGCCTGGGAATGATTATGTCTTTCTATGCATCGCAGAGTAGTCATTATGCATAACTATAACTAAAACCTCATAAAATATATTGACAAATGTAACAGTGCAGTGTTTGCTTGGTGGTATACTACGTAAGGCTGGTACTAGAGAGGACATTAAAGTCATATTTTGATTTTTGCATAAGCTCAACTAATGACCATAGAAAAAATATTTCAATACTTCTTGGAATTTCTGAGTATAGAGAGAAGAGAAACAAAGTGGTAATTTTTCTCTTATGTCACTGAAAACATATGCAAAACATGATATATGAAAAAATAGATATTTCAACCATGAAATAATTACTATGTCATAAGAAAAAAATCCAGCTAAATTACAATTGGTTGTGAAAGATATTATTTAAGGGGAGTTGATAGTTCAGGTGTGAGTGGCTCTTGAAATACCTTGAAAGGCTCCATTTTTCGAACTATTATCCTTTCTTCAAGATCAAGATTTGAATTTTAGTGTCTTATGTTAGCTACCTCTACACCTTTACAGCCAACTTACCAAAATTCTTACAGAGAGGGGTTATTTGGATGACAGTCTTAACTTCTTGTAATTATAGCAGTAGTATAATTTATATGTGATAAACTGCCTTACTCCAGAGAAACTTTTAGTTTGAATACTTAAAAATCATTCAAATATTGTGATACTTCGATTTTACATTTGCATCATCAAAGTCCTCTTCTGTATAGTATACACTTACTAATTTTGGCCAACTCATGAACACTTTGTTTTCACAATTGTCTATTTTGTGTTTAGCATTTAATTTCGCTGAAGTTTAGGCAAGCCAGAAACATTTATGCAACAGGGTTTTTTAGTTATTTACAGATTTATTTTTGACAAAACAGCTAAAAGTGCACAATGGTAGGAGGAAAGCATCTTCAACAAATGGTGCTGGAACAACTGGATGATGGTGTGTAGAAGACTGCAGATAGTCCCATGTCTATCGCCATGCACAAAACTCAAGTCCAAATGGATCAAAGACCTCAACATAAATCCAGCCACACTGAACCTCTTAGAAGAGAAAGTGGGAGGTACCGTTGAACAAATTGGTATAGGACAACACTTCCAGAACATGACTCCAGTAGCACAGACACTGAGATCCACAATTAATAAATTTGACCTCCTCAAACTAAGACGCTTATGTAAGGCAAACGACACAGTTGACAAGATCTTTTCCAATCCTATATCTGATAGAGGGCTGATCTCAAAAATATACAAAGAACTCAAGAAACTAGTCATCAAAACACAAACTACCCCTATTAAAAAATGGGGTACAGAACTGAATAGAGAACTCTCAATAGATGAAATCAAAAAGGCTGAAAGACACTTAAAGTGCTCAACATCCTTAGCTATCAGGGAAATGCAAATCAAAACAACTCTGAGATATCATTTTACTCCTGCCAGAATGGCTAAAATTAGAAACACCAGTGACAGCTTATGTTGGAGAGGATGTGGAGAAAAGGGAACACTCCTCCACTGCTGGTGGGAGTGCAAACTTGTACAGCCATTTTGGAAATCAGTATGGTGGTTCCTCAGGAAAATGGGAATTAGTTTACCACAGGACCCCGCAATCCCCCTCTTAGGCATATACCCAAATGATTCATATCCATGCAACAAAGACATATCCTCAACTATGTTCATAGTAGCATTATTTGTAATAGCAAGAACCTGGAAGCAACCTAGATGCTCTTCAACTAAAGAATGGATAAAGAAATGTGGCACATCTACACAAAGGAATACTACTCTGTGGAGAAAAACAATGGAATCTTGCAATTCACAGGCAAGTTGATGGAACTTGAAGAAACCATCCTGAATGAGTTAACCCAGTCCCAAAAAGAGGAACATGGTATGTACTCACTCATATATGTATTTTAGACCTAGAGCAAAGGATCACCAGCCGATAATTCACACTGCCAAAGGAACTAGGATACAAGGTGTACTCTAAGAGAGTCATATAAGTTCCCTCACAGAAGGGGGAAGGGACAAGTTCTCCAGAGCACATGGGGAGTGCTGGGGGGCAGTGAGTGGAGAGGGAACTAGGAGAAAGAGGAGGGGAGGAGAGGAAAGCATATAGGACTAGGAAGACTGTATATAGTTTTTTTTTTTTTTTTTTTTATGAAGCCTAAATCTTTTCTTTAGACTAAAAGGGGAATTGTAGTGAGATATTCACTTTGTCTGCACCTGTGGGACTGACCATGCCCATTGGGGGTGGGGAAAGGGACAAATGTGACCTGGGGGAACTAGGTCTGGGAAAGGGGCCCTGGAATGCTCTCTTGCTTGGAGGATGGGGCCAAAGAGCATGCGGAGACATCCTTGGAACCAGGAACCTGATGGTGTTCATTTGTCTCTGTTGTAAGTTATTTCTACCTGAATAAACATCTATTCAGCCTCTCTGTTTTTCCTGATCCTTATATAACAATGATAGTATACACTCCAAATTTTCTGAGCCAGGCTACATTGAGATTGTTGTGAGCTTACGTTCATTTTGGGGTTGCTATGAGAATTATAATTAACTGTGAATGGTCTTTGTGTTATTAACACATGTGCACTACTGTTTTTTTCATGTATATACTTTTATTATTATCAAGAAGAATCAGATTTTCCACTTTAGAAAGCTGATGACAGCATCAATATATTTACAAATACATACATACATACATACATACATACATACATACATATTTACAAATGCACACACATTCCCCTCTCACCCACAGGACACATGCTGAACTCTACAAAGAGCTAAAGGACTTTGATGTGTCTGATGACTCGCCGAAACAAGATATATCTGATCTTGCCTCCATTGGCCTGTAGTCACTATGGATCAAGACCCATCTCACTTGAATCAAGTCTGTGGTGACACAATTTCCAAAGAGCAAACTGAATCAGATATTGCTAAGTTGCTAAGCTCCTTTTATCCAGTGACAAAACACGTTTGGCAACTGAAACTCTGAGGTATTGTATAAATGGATCTTGAAGAGCATTATAGAACTTGTGGAAAACAGAGTATCCATGACTAGCTTGACATAGCCAAAGGCTACAAAGCCCTTTATAATGTCAACCAACTTCCAGTCTTTAAGAAAGGGCCATTGCCAGCCTTTTCTAGATACAATTATAACACTCAGTTTCAAGGTAATGGTGGCCCCAGCTTGGCAGCAGCTTTAAGAGGCAACAGGCAAAGAGACATATGAGAGCTCTTACAAGAAATGGCAACATAGTTACTGAGCCAACTACCTGTACTGGTAAAATCAAAGTAGCTCTGAACAAGGAAAATTTCTCCTTAACTCATTTTGTCACAAATTTTAATATGAAGTGCTGAACTGGTGGCCTATATAATACTCATTTCTCCTATATGATGTCAATGTTCTTACGTATCCCTACAGAAACATTATTTTTAATTAGAAATGGTGTGTGTCACACACACACACATACACACACACACACATACACTATATATATATATATATTGCTTTTTTTGAGATTTGAAATGTTTAAAATTTTAACCACACCTAAGTCTGAGGGCTGTAAGTAATGAGTAGTATAAGTGCTTTAAATGGTTTCAAAAATGAACTCTTCTGTTTAACTATTGTCCCAAGTCTTCTACATAAATTATTTTACTTCTCTTAGTCCTTATTAAAATAATGTTTCAAACCTCAATGGCTTGTGAAATAATAAACATAATGTGTTTAGAAGGTGTTTGATGTTGCAAATGACCAGGAGACATCTGATAGCAACCTGAAAGCATCTGGAAATTAGGACCTTTAGCCTAATCACAAACTGAACAATATGGGAATCTCATGATCTGTCTATTGGGAGACAGTTTACTGAGAAAAATAAATAAATGCAGAGTAGTGTCACTATGTTCCAGCAATTCTGACCTGATAGGTTCTTCAGGATCAAGACTTCACCCTGAAATCAACTAATTCTTTGACTTTGAGTGAGCCATTTGCCTGCTCTAAAATATTGGGACATGAAGCACTAAATTATATGATTTCCAAAGCCCTCCCTGTTTGAAAGCATTGCTTTCAAGAGAAGCATACTGCAGAAGAACTATGCTGGTTGGGCACTTGAATTTTTCTCACTTGCTGATTCCAGGAGGGTAGAGGGGCAAGGCAATACAATCCTTGTTTTCATAACCTATAGCTGTGTCTAGGGCCAAGCCAGAACATCAGATAGACCGACCCAACTCCTAGATGTTTGTAATTGATCGGGACACACTATAATGAAGTAATTTTCTTGTCTTCATTCCCCATGTCAGCAGGGGCCTGTCTGCCACGCAGGAAGGGTGACAGAGTAATCTGAGCTGCAGCTGAAATGCTGCTTTTTCTCCACAGTTATTTAGCCTGCCATGAGCTGTGGCAGGAGGCGGGAAAGAGTCCAGACATGCGGGGGATTTGGCTGTTCTCACAATATCATATAGGAACTTTAAAAATTGAACTGATTTATGCTTTGTAATGTTTTCAATAATGTATAAATTAAGTTAGAACTTGAATATGAGTTTAAGGAGAAAATCTGTATGTTCCCAGCCATGAAAGAACCATGGGGAGGGGAAAATGCTGACTGTATGATAACATGTCCTCTTCTGTATCAAGAGCTGAATTTTACATAATCTATTCTGAAGTAAAATATGTAACATGCATTATTTTTTTAGCATTAAAGAATCTCAGAATTACCTGAAGGTCTGAGACTTCCTCTGAGGTTTATGAATCACAAGTCATGAGAAAGCCTCCCACTGTACACCTGCCTCAGAGAATTGCAAATGCAAGGCACTGACATGAGAACCTGGCACTAAATTCAACCTTCTAATTTGAGGTTTGGGTATTATGGACCCATGATCTATCTCTAACCAGATTGTGGATTGGGAAGAAGATGATTCAGTGGGAAAGTATGGGGAAGTTGATATATCCCTACTCACTGATACTGCTAAAGGTCAAGTTGTGTGATTCAAAATAGCTGAGGCTATGAAATATATTCCAAGTGGTCATTCTCTGAGCCAGAAGCTCATTTTTTCCCCTTAAATTTTATTGTCTTGCACTGTTTTTAACCTCAGAGAATTTTAGACTGTCTAGATTTACAATGAACAGAAGAAAACATTATTAAAGGAAAACAAGTTGCAGATGGTATTAAAACAAAGAATAAGGAAAAGGCAACTTAGATCTGCTTGATGCTGCCCATTTGTGACTATCTAGACAACTCTCCTGAAGAGCAGAGTGAGTCAAGAGAATAAATGTATTTTGTGTTAGTGTGATTTGAATTGAAAATAGCAAGCAGCTTTGAGGATATTGTGCTTATCTTGCAAAAGCTTTAGTGTAGCATCTGTTGGTCTTCTGAGAACCTTCTAATGCTATTTGCCAAGCTTATCAACAGGCAAGAGTGATTTCATATTGCATTACTAAAAGCCATTGTTAGTTCTAGCTAGTTCTAAAAAACACTAGAAATACTGTTAAGTGGACTTGAGAGAACATAAATTATTATATGCACTAATATGTTTCACAGACATTCTGAAATGATGATGACAACTATAATGGAACTAAATCACAGTGTACAGTGTAGAAGGTTTCACTGGGCACAACATTGGCCAGTGCTTCATAGGGATGGAGTATCCAGAGAAATGGGGCCTTTGAAATGGAAAGGAGAGTCTGGAGCTTGAACTCTGAACAGAGTAGGAATAGCTCCACCTTGTCTGGGGAAAATAGAAAGTTAATAACTACATGCTATAGGAAGTATTAGAGTTTAAGTCACTTTGTCAAACATACTAGGAAGGCACACCTAGTATAGAGGAGGCTGAAGGGGAAGATCAAGGAGTCCATCAAAGTCAAACCCACAGCAACATTCTGTGGTAGATCCACCCAGAACTTGTGAGACCGAGGCTGATCTTTAGGGATACAGGCTTGTTTTATGACAAAAGGTATACTCATATTTATAGTCATCCCATCTGATGAAGGAGTTAGTGGCAGTCAAAATAAGCCAGGCTCAAAAAAATCAGATTTTCTCTTAAAATATGAATCTAAAAGGGAACTAAGGAGGAGTTACCTAAAGAAAGGATAAGGAAGGAAAGTGAAAACGAGAAATATAGAGAATAAATATATAGTGATCCAAAAGACATGAAAGGAGAAGGATTTTAGCAGTTCAGCAGTAAAAGGGAAAGGAGGACAAAGTACAATGATACACATGCATGTATGAAAATGTCATAACAAGACTCATGGTTTTGTATATTTACTAAAATAACTGTTAATAATCATGGTGGAAAATAATTAATGGCAGTGCAAGCCTTCTAAATGTAGAATTTTCATTTTTTAAATATTTTTTATTAATGAATTTGTTTTTTATTCTATAGAAATCTGAGATAATCAAGTTAGGTAGTGCTTTCTTCAATTTGATGGAAAAAATACTTATTGCCTTAAATATCCCTGATAGCCAAGGACACAAGAGATAGGTCTAGTCTCTACTCTTGGGTTTTCTGTACCAATCTTGTGCCTTGTTAGGAACAGAACAGTCTAAAACAGCTGAGATTTCAATAGTGAAGAGCACATTTCCATCCTGGGATTCTTAGGACAGTAGCTGCTCCATTTTCTAGTAAGTCTACAATTTAAAAAACTGGATTATGATGAGAAGTATCTGGAGTCTGATAAAAGCTAATTACAGTTAAGGAACATGAAAATGAGGAGTTCAGGAGGAGATTAGCTTCAATTACTGCCTGGGCAGAATAATCAAGAAATTAGCAGAAAGTGATGGCGACCATAAAAATTAATGTGAAATGAGGAAGAATGAGTCAGGGGAGGAATAGACAAGAGAACAAGAGAAGAGAGAGAGAGAGAGAGAGAGAGAGAGAGAGAGAGAGAGAGAGAGAGAGAGAGAGAGAGGGATAAAAGAATGAGCCATTGTAAGGTTGAAGAGAAAAGTGAACCTAGGAGAAATGTCCAGAGACCTACAAGACTAACCCTAAGTAACAATTTGAGCAACAGTGGAAAGGCTACCATAAATGCCCTTCCATGATAATGGGATCCACAACTAACTTATCCATCATCATGGACCACTTATGTAGTAGCTGATGGAAACAGAAGCAGACATCCACAACTAAACACTGAGCCGAACTGGAATCCAGATGCAGAGAAGGAGGACAAGACCACTCTACAGAAACACATAGAGGCAGCTGACCTGAACAAGGAGGAGCTACTGGGCCCCGAGACTGATAGCTGGGAATCCAGCATGTGACTGATTCAGATCCTCTGCACATGGCTCTCCGTTAAAAGGCCTGGGCAGTCTAAAGTACCTCGGACAGTGGAACCAGGATATATCCCTGGTGCACAAAAGGACTTTGGGGGAACATCCCCCATGGAGGGATAATCCCTTAACCTAGAGACAGGAGAGAAGACCTAGTCCCTACTACAAATGACTTGACAGATTTAGATGACCCTGCCTAGAAGGCATCATCCTACATGTGGAGTGGGAGGGATGGGGGGAAGGGGAGATGAGAGGGTGGGAGAGAGGAAAAGACAGAAGGAGGGAGGGAGGGAGGGAGAGGGAATTGGGATTGATATGTAAAATAATAATAAAAAATAAAGAGGCACTAGTGGATAATTGAAATATTAAAATTAAAAATATGCTGGCAAGAGGTCTGCCTCTGGAGAATTCAGGACACCATCTTTGCTATCAGGACATAATACAGCTGAAGACCTTTTCAGCAAAGCAATAGGAGCTCAATAGAATAGATTGTCTCCCAAGTAGGGCTAAATATCCATGACTTATGGGTTTGCATGGAGCGTGGGGTCCTTGCCTGGGCACTACACTTTTAGGATTGCTTTGACAAAATAAAGTAAATACATAGATGGATAATCAAGGAGAAGGATTCTCATTCACAGCATGGGTATACACGGAGGTGACTGGCTTTCATCTGGTGAGGTAATGACTTTTGACAGACACAGTTTTTCAGTTATTTAATAGGATATTATGAAGAGAAAGAATGTAGTATCTAGTTTCCCAAAGGTATAGGAAAATATATGTTTAAGAATTTAAAGCCTGTATTGTTGAACTCCTTTTATGTTCTATAAAACAAAATAAAATGTTCATACATAATCTTGCTTAAAACTTGAGACCAACCATAAAATAGGATTAGATAAGAAAAAAACAATCTAATATATTTTCTCTCACAACTAGCATGCAGGGTGGAGGCTGAGAAAGACAGTATAATTTCCCCAAGATCATGTGAAGGGAAATGTTCATTTTAGATGTATATTGTACTGTGTCAAATTATCTTTGCACTACATAATGCAGGCCTTAATTAGATAGAAGAAACACTCAATGTTTAGATGACATCCTTTCTTCTTGAAGTAGCAGTGTCTTTACCCAGTGAGAGTGTGGGCAAAAATTTCCAGTTATTTAGACTATATGTCATAAAATTTATCTACCAACATTGAGCTGTTTGAACATGGTCACATTAAAAGCATGTATAAAGTACATTTTAAAGATATCCAACACTGATCCCTAGTAACTAGAAAGAAAAGAGGTCAATGGCTCACAAATCATTCTAGGTCCTTCCTTTAGCCTCCTAATCTAGAGGCTCTTTACTATCAACTTAACAATGTTTCCTAATTTTATAGCAATCTTCTCTTTTCTTGCTTTTTATGGTAAAGTAAATATCATACAAAGAAGCAGTGAAATACAGATGATCCAACCTGGCCATAGCTTAGCATTGAGGGCAGTTATAGAAAAAACAGAGAGAATAAGGGTGGTATACCATAAAGTGGTCCTTCTCAACATTTTAAAAAATATTTTAGAGGGCACGGTGTCTTTTTCACCTTAATCAGCAATTCTAACCTCAATCTCCAACTTCATGACAGGACCCTTAAGAAGAATATTCTTCATGATGAACTTTCCCATTTACAATCCTGTCATCCTCTGAAAGAAATGGACTCCAGCATCTCATATTCTGTCTGGATAATTCTGAACTATAAATAGGCTTTCTGGCTGAGGGTTAATATGAATTCCAACACAATTTTACTTGGTAAAATTATGGAACCAGACACTAATATAAGTAGTCTTGCAAAAGTGTATGGAGAGACTATTAATGCTTTTACCTCACCACACACCATCTACTTCTCCAGAAGAACTTCATGGAGTTCAAATATAATATTTTAATGCCAATACAAGAAAATAAAAATAGTTTAAACAGGTAAAGAAATAGAAGGGCCAATATTATTAAGGAGTTAATGGGAGGGCACATGATTCTATGTGAAGACTTGAGTCAGACGTTCCAAACTAAGATGCCTACAAATGTCAGGCCAGTAAAAAAATATGTGAGTCAGGCCAAGTTTAAGGCAGGTGGCAGGAGTAGCGATCATGAAACCAAGGGACACTTCTATCTCCCAAAAGTCACATGAGAATTTTTAAACCAAACACTAGTTGAAAACAACTCATCTGTAGGTGATGTTTACAGCTCAGTTTATGGCTGATGCTCCAGATAAAGAGAAATCTAAAATTAAACATGACTTCCATCTGTAGTTCCTTAAAGGCAAGGTAAGAACAGACCGTAATGGCCTAGAAGAAGATCATCATCTTGTAAAAGCAATTAGACTGTTCTATCAAAAGGAATGACCTATTTCTTATTTAAAGCTCTAACAAATATTTTCACATAGATCTCTGCTTAAGGGAACAAACACAAAATAATTGATTGTATAATTAACAGGAATGTTACTTAAGAAATGTACTGATATCCCACATATGGTGTCTATTATGGTCACACTGAGGAAAATTCAAATATATAGTGTTAAATACAGTTCTGGGAAAGCATCTCCACTGAGAACAGAAAGATAGAGACCAGGTGTGTAGCTCCCTAGAGCTCTAGTATAACACAGAGAAAAAGCTTTGAAAATGTAAAATTCCATGAAATTGGCACTCTTTAATATCAGTGGCTTCCTCTGGGCTTGTAACAGGAACTTTGATGGAGAATAACACAGACCATAGGTCCCAAGAGTAGACTGGAAATAAGGAGGAGGTTCTTTTCAATTTTTACAGAGAGGGTCTATAACTAACTCAGCATGGAGATAGCTAATCACCTGCAGACTGACCTATTCTTGTCTCAAGAGGCAACTTCACTTATACATTTGGGATGCATTTTTACTTTCTCCAGTCAGGCTCTATCTAAAGCACATCTTTGCATACCAAAGATACAACAGAAGCTGTGATAACACCCATCCCCATCCCCACTGCTTTAGATACCAACTTTATGTTCATGGCTTCTAAATTGATATTCTAGTCTAGACTTTGCCACTAAGCTACAAATTGAATGAACTGTTCTCTTTCCATCTCCTTTTAGATGTCTCACAAGTATCTTAAATCTTTCATGAGCAAAACTGGCCTCCAGAGTTTTAAATTTTCCATAGTTGTTCCTTTACCACTGTTATCCACCTCAGTAATGGGCCAGAAAACTGAGAGTCATTTTCACACTTGCTTCTCACATAGATAAAAGCCTGGACCCTGATATATAGTACAAATGCTAAAAAAAAAAAAAAACAGAGATGGATATCAGTATACAAGTCAAAGATCAGAAAAGCAAAGTGGCCAGCCACTTGAGACATCTCACCTCTACCAATGGTCTGACCAAAGGGATGATCCTATCCTCATATTGCATCTCCAAACTGCAAAGTTTCTTACCAAATCTCATACTGCTCCTGACACTACACTGAGCTCCTAAGATTAAAGGTGTGAGCACTGTTGCTCTTTTAGACTGATTCACTCTCATGCAGCCCTGGGTGGACTTGAACTCACAGAGATCCACCTACCTCTGTCTCTAAGTCCTAGGATTAATGGTATGTGCTACTACTGCCCAGCTTCTATAGCTGTGGCTAGCTTTGCATTCGGATCTGCAGGCAAGCTTTATTAGATCATAAACACTTTTTCAGCATACTTATGTTTATTGGATGGACTTAAATCAAACAGCCCCTTTTAGCTATTTGTGTGACCTCATCCAAGTCATTCCAAATCTCTAAGATTCCCATTGGGGTAAGGGGGAATAGTGACAACTATTTTATAGAGAATCCAAAGAATTAATATGGTAGATAGTAAGAAGCTCTTAGAATAGTGAGCTGACGTGTATATTTAATAAATCTTAAATGCTACTGTTGCTCTTCTACCCTTATGTTATTTCTAATGGTGATTATATTATTGTATAAATTATACATAATGAAGTTTACATTGTAAGGTTGTTAGGATATTTAAACTATATACTGTACATACAGTATCAGATCTTTGATAAACAGTAGATTTTTAGTGATAGTTATTAGCTTACCAAAGCCTCAAAATAATTATTCATTTGTTATTACTTAAAACAATAGGGGAGCCATTAATTTTTTTAGCATTTTGATAGACTTTGATAGTGGGAATAGAGAAATAATCAAGCATATGATCCCCACATCCTGTCCCTTAGGAGGGGTTATTTTCTAGTGCAGATATGAGAAGATAACAAATGTAATGGGAATTGGATAGTATGGTAGTTGATCAAGACTACAGTAGACAAGAATAATGCTGAAAATGAAAATTAGATAATAGAAAGGGCAAAGGGTTACAGAATTAAACAAAATGTCTAAGGACATCTCTGAGTAAAACCATAAAGGGTAGGGAGATTAAATCAAACGTGTGTGCCCTGAGATGGGCCCTGAGGAACAACAGAGTTCAGTGTGATTGAAATAGCAGGAATGAGGAAGACCGTGATATCAAATAAAGTCAGAAGCAGTAAGAGCATGAAGGGATTCTTCGGCCCTTTTAATGACTTTGACTTGTATTCTGAGAGGAGAAGCCAGTGGAAAGTTATGGTGATGGAAAACAAACAAATAAACAAAAAACCATGAAGTGTTTTATTATATACTCTGTATATACTCTGTTGTTCTGAGATCAAACAACAAAGAACCAAGATAAAGTCACAGATAATTCCATATTCGATCAGCGCAGTGTCAGCATAAGTTAACCAATATTTGAAGTGTGGATATACTTTAAAGGTTGTGCTCACAGCTTTTGCTGACTAGCAAGAGTCATAAACATGTAGGAGTTAGGAATAATTTAGAGTACTAGAACTAGAATATTATGATTCAAAATCCAATTGCTGAATTTGAAACAAAGTGTAAAATTATCTTCACAGAAGCAGAGGCTATAGACAGCTAAAAGTCCTTCTCCAAGAAAAAGAAGTTGGCACCAAGAGTTAAGCAAAATTGAACAGTAGAGAGATACCTATATAATGCTTAAGCTTGTAGAAATACAACAACACAAATTTAAATATTCTATATATCAAAGAAAGATCTCAGTTAGGTTCATTTGAATTAAAGTATAAGCCAAGAAAGAAAAAATAACATTTTAATTTACACTTTCCTGAAGGCAAAGGATATTGAACACTTTTAAAAGATATTATTAATTTGTGTTTCTTTTTTGAGAACTTGTTTCTCTTACATATGATTTTAGTGTGTGTGTGTGTGTGTATGTATGTTGCATGCATTGTGTGGTGGACTGTATGGTTATAGGTTATGGAACAATAAAGGGAACTAAGAAAAATAAGTTTTAAGAAAGAAGGGATAAGTAATAAATGAGGTAGCTGAATAAGAAGGTAAAGGCAGGGCAATCGGAGAAATGATGGAGAATAAGCTGAACAAAAATAAATTATTCTTGGAAATGCCATAATGAAGGTTAATGCCTTGTAGAATAATTAACAACAGTGAAGAAACATGTGAACCAATATTCCTCATGAATGCAAAAATCAACAGTATGTTACCAAATATACAAAGAATAAATCACAAGCAACTGGAATTTATCATGAAATTGTAAGGCTAGTTCATTATGCAATAACGAATGAAATGCAATATATTAACAATATAAAGGAAAACTGTGACTCTATAAATATGAGTAGAGGAAGTACACATGTCCTCATCTAACAAAGGGCATCTACAAAAACCTGTGGATCTGTGGCAAGGATCATATTCAATAGTTAGAAACTGAATACTTTCCCCCCTTAAGACTGGGAATCACAAAGCTTGATTTCACTACTTCTATTCAATACCATACTTAAAACTCTAGTTGAGGGCAGAAAGAAGAAAAAATAAGAGCTATGCTGACAGGAATGAGAAATAAAATCACCTTATTTAGTTTGCTATGATGAATGAATCTCCATTAAAACCATGGAAATAACAAGGGGTTCACCAAAGTCAATGGATACATGTCAACAGTCACAAGTTTACTATATTTCTACATACTGGTAATTGAACATTTAAAACCCAATTTCCAAAATCATTATAAAAGCTTTGAAAAATGAAACATTGAGGCATAATTCTAGAAAAACATTTGGATGTGGATGCTGAAAATCACAATACATTTATAAACAAAATGGAAGGACAAACTGTATTTGTAGATTGAGATGCTACATACTAACCATGCCAATTCTCCCCAAATTGTTCTACAGATTTCATGAAATGCCATCCAAAACTCTAGCATAATCTTTGTAAATATAGACAAGGTAATTCTAAAATTACAAGGAAAGAAAAATATAGAATAGGCACAAAAATTCTGGTATAATATAGTTAGGCTACTCAAATTTACAACCTGTTATATATATATTAATACATAGAGAGTTGCATTCATGTAGTGATAAATACATAAATCAATGGTGGGGGAGTTAAATTTACTCTAAAATTGCAAGGCTGGTTCATTTTCTATTACAAACAGATATAACATACTACTCGAACAGTATAAAAAAAAAATCAGTCACACAAAAAGAAGTAAAAGAAGTATTTGAGAAAAGCCAGAATGTATTTATTATTACTAATTGATTACTAGTCAAATAAATTTGGCAGACAAAAGGTAAGTCTTTTCAACAAATGGTGCTTTTAGACATATAATAGCAAAGAAAACATTCTAAAATCTTCCTAGGCTTATATTATTAAAAATACAAATAGATCATAATCCAGTATATTAAAATATAAAACATATTACTTTCAGTCTCTTGAAGCAAACATGAGAGAAAATTTCCCATAAGCTCAAGTTAGGCCAAGGAGTTCTTGGACATGGTCAACAGACTGATTGATAAAAGGTGATAAATTGGATTTCATCGAGAACATTCTCTGCTGTTCAAAATTCACATAAAATATGAAAAGAAATCTAATACTGGGAAAATATGCTTCAAGAAACTTTGAGAACATACCAAGAAACTCAATCATAAGAAAACAATTAGAATATGAGTGAAGGGGCAAGAATGTTAACACACATTGTAATGTTAGCACTGGGGAAACACACCAAAGAGAATCCTGGGCTCAAGCTCTGCATGGGCTAAAATAGGGTTCTCTCAGTTCCCTCTCTCCCTCTCCCCCTCTCTCTATCTATCTCTATCTCTTTTCCCCTCCCTCCCTTACTTCTTCCCTCCCTCTCTCATACAAACACACACAACAACAACATCATCATCATCAACAACAACAACAGAAAAACAGGAGGAAGAGAGTAGAAAAAAGAAATATCTACAAAGAGAGATCACAAGAGATGGTAAATGTACATATGGAAAGAAATTCAGTATCATTAGCTTTTAGGAACATCTAATCAAAGCCAAAATGAATTTGTCAGAAGGCCTAAAAAAGGTGATATGTGTGTTTCGTGAGGCACAACTAGACTCTTCTACATAGGAATTGAAAATACCAGGGTCTGGAAAACAGCCAAACACACCCAAAACCCATGATCTATGAGTAGAACTCTTGGCCACTTTTTCCAAAGCAATTAAAATTTAAGTTCATGTAAAACTTATCTGAGTTGATAGTGCTTTGTTTATAATAGAAAACAATTTGAAAATCTTAATAGACGTTCTAGTTTTATTTTTGTTGTTGTGATAAAAATATCCCCACCAAATGCAACTTGGAGGTGGAGAGGGTTTATTCTGCTTACAATTCCAGATCTCACTACGTCTCTTAGGGTAATCAAGGCAATGACTCAATGCAGAAACTTGAAGGCAGGTCTGTTTGTTATCTGGCAAAATATTAACTTTGACCAATAACTCACTTCAGAGCCAAAAAAGTACAACAGGAACCATGGAAGATGATGTTTGTTAGATTGCTCATAGGCTCATGCTTAGCTAGCATTCTTATATAGGCCAATATCATATGTTTTGGGATGGCGATACATACATCAGGCTGGGATCTCCTGGATCAATTAATAAGTCAATCCTCATAGACATGCCTACAGGCCAGTCTAACCTAGGTCATCCCCCAAATGACCCTCATATGATTCTAGGCTGTGTCAAGTTGACAGATAATGCTATGCAGAACAATGAATAAACACATTGTGATACTGCCATTCAGAGGAATGATTTTCAGCAATAAAAATGAGTGAACTCCTGGTATAGAATCACTTTGGATGAATCTTAAAAGCATTATGCTGAATCAATGGATCCGTTCTCAAGTTATATATCATTTATTCATATGGCTTAATTAGCAAATGGACGACTTACTAGTGGAAAATAATACAGGATTATACTACATTTTAGATTCCAGTTCTACTACTATAGGTAGAACATAAGTGCACCTAGTTTACACTTAATGTTGAATTATGGACTTCTGAAAGAAATTATATTTGTCTTTAAACTCCTAATCCACTCTTCATAGGAGACAGAGCACAAAAGAATTTTACATTGTCTATAAAATGCATGTATAGAGACACCCATGAATGGAATAAAAAACAGAATGCAAGTAATGTCCTTCCACATTTGTGAACTTCTTCAGTTCCCAGAAATAACAATTTTTCTAGCACATCTTTTCAGAGAAGATTAAGCTTTCTTCAAACTCCCACATATTCTAATGGTTTTATGCATCCTCCAAACTGAAGCATAATGCCACTCCAAAGTGGCCTCGCTCCAAGAAAATCTAAATCTTGCTGACATGGTCAAGGGAGTTTTCATTGGTTCATCAGGCTTTTTGACTGGAAAAAAATCTGTGGTAAATTGGCAAGGTGCTCTAAACCAGATTACAGATCTTTAAAAGAGCTGCCAGTAGCAGTTTTTAGAGGGGACTTCTATTATTTCAGATTCTGATGGTTTCAGACCAAATCCTTAGAATAAATTTTGTAGAAGTCATGTTGTCAAATCTGTGGATCTTGGCAATTCATGCGTTGTTTTTCTCTCAGTTTAGCAAATTGTTATGGTTTATGCTTTGTAGCTTTCAGGCTAGAATGCTGCAGTTGTCCATTTGATAATTTTCATGAAACTAGAAACTGATTGCTGTATACATACATTTTTCAGCATTTCTGAAGCTTGAAGCATTCAGATGGAACCACATTGTCCCATTTCAACCAATAAATCTCACTTGACCATCCAAATAAATTATACATATCATAAATTAAAACAGGTCTTGATTTTAGTCTTGTCTGTCATAAACACATTCAAACATTGTAAAGGCAAATTATACAAAATAAATGAATTCAGCCAAACAAATCCTTTTGAAAATTAACATTGAGCATCCTTTATTTACTCTTTTAGATGGTTTTTCCTCTGAACCATTGTTTCCATAAAAGCAGCTACGAGGCACATGCTCTCTGCTAGGAGAACTACCCATCAAATTCCCACACTTTCATATTCCATGAACACTCGTGAAACTCTCATTGTGTAGGTATTTCTGTCTACCAATGTATCCAAGACAGAGTTATCACTCTTTTAGGACACTGTCCTGCATGCCATAAAAGAATAATAAAAATGAGAAAAATAGAGAATGCATGGTAATTGTCATCTTAATATAGGCCATCTGCTTTTGCTTTAGTAGTGACTTCAACTTATCAGTTATCAAAGCTGACTACACATGACAACTCCTGATCAGCATTCATGCCAAAACAATTCAATCAAAATCTCCAATCACAGATATATATGTTTATACTCATTGCAACTATTTCCTCATCCCTTGGAGATCCAGGCATTCCCCCCTAGAGCCCTCCTATTTACCTAAATTCTCTGGGTCTACCAGTGTAGCTTTATTAACATTTAAATTAATAACTAATAACCATTTAAAAGTGAATGCATACCATATTTGTCTTTCTGTGTCTAGGCTACTTCACTCAAGATGGTTTTTTCTAGTTCCACCCATTTGCCTGCAAATTTCATGATGCTATTTTTTAACAGCTGACTAATACTCTATTATGTAAAGCTACCATATATTCTTACCATTATTCAGTTGGGGGACATCTAGATTGTTTCTAGTTTCTGGCTATGATTAATAAAGCCACAATTATCAAGATTAAGTAAGCAAGTGTTCATGTAGCATGATGGAGTGTCCTTTGGGAAAGGTGTTTAAGAGTGTTATAGCTGGATCTTCAGGTAGGTCCACTCCTAATTTTCTGAAAGAAACATCATATTGATTTCCATAGTAGTTGTACAAGTTTCACTCCCATCAAAAATGGAAGAATGTTCACCTTGATCCACATCATTGCCAGCATTAGTGGTCTCTCATATTACTGAACTTTGCCATTCTGACAGGTGTAAGATGGAATCTCAAAATAGTTTTTATGTACATTTCCCAATGACAAAGGATGATGAGCATTTCACTAAGTATTCTGCAGCCATTTGATATTCCACTTTTGAGAACTCTCTGTTTAGGTCTTTTTAAATTGGATTATTAGAGAGTGTTGATATGTAGATTCTTGAGTTCATTACAAATTTTGGACATTAGTCCTCTGTTAGATATGGAGTTGGGAAAAATATTTCCAATTCTGTAGGTTGCTGGTTTGTCTAACTGTCGGTGTCCTTTGATTTTCAGAAGCTTTTCCAGTTTCATGAGGTCCCATTTATTAACTATTGATCTTAGTACCTGTACCATTGGTCTTCTGTTCAGTAAGTTGTCTCCTATGAAAATGTGGTCGAGGGTATTCCACATGTTTCTTCTATCAGGTTCAGTGTCTGATCTTATGTTAAGGTATTTGATCCATTTGGAATTGAATTTTAAGTTCTTGTATATTCATTATGACTAGCAACATTTGTTGAAGATGCTTTATTTTTTCCATTATGTCTTACTGGCCACTTTACCAAAAATAAGGTGTTCATTTTGGATTTATGCCTGGATCTTCGATTCAATTCCATTTATCAAGATGTTGTTTTATGCTAATACCATGTTCTTTATAGTATTAGAGCTCTGTAGTACAACTTGAAATCGGGAATTATTGTTCAGGATAGTATTAGCTAGCATGGGTTTTTGCTTTTCCATATTTAGTTAAGAATTGTCATTTTAAAGTCTGTAAGAATTGTGTTAGGATTTTGATAGGGATTCCGTTGAATCTAAAGATTAATTTTGGTAGTATGGCCATTTTTACTATGTTAATCCTACCAATTCATATGGAGATATTTCCATCTTCTGATATCGTCTTCATTTTTTCCCTTCAAAGACTTGATGTTTTTATCATAACAAGTACTTCACTTGTTTAGTTAGAGTTACCCCAAATAGTTTATATTATTTAAGGGTATTGTGAAGGGTGTTGTTTTCTGGTTTCTTTCTCAGCTCCTACACTGATTTTTTAAAGTTAATTTTGCTTCCAATCACTTTGCTAAAAGTGTTTCTGAGCTGTAGGAATTCTCTGTTAGACATTTAAGGTCAATTACATATACTATCATATCATCTACAAATAATACTTTGATTTCTTCCTTTCCAATTTGTATTCCCTTGATCTCCTTCTGTTGTTGTCTTATTTTTGTAGCTATACCCTCGAGTACTATAATTAATATACATGCAGAGAGTGGACAGCCTTGTCTTGGTTCTGACTTTAATGGAATTCCGTTGAGTTTCTCTCCAGTTAATTTTATGTTCACTATAATGCTTGTTGTAAATTGCCTTTACTATGTTTAGGTATGTCCTGTGTATCTCAGTACTTTCATCACAAAGGGGCATTGGAATTTGGCAAAGGCCTTTTCAGCATCTAATGATATGAACATTTTTTCCTTCCAGTTTGTTTACTAGATTGATTAAACTTGCTGGTTTTCATATATGGAATCATCCCTGCAAACCTGGGATGAATACTACTTGAGCATTGTGGATGACTTTCTGATGTGTTCTTAGAGTCAATTTGGAAGGATTTTATTGAGTATTTTGGTTTCAATATCATGGTAAATGTGGCCTCATAAAATTTATTGAGCAATGTTCCTTTTGATTCTATTTTGTGGAATAATTTGAGGAGTATTTTTATTAATTCTTCTTTGAAAGCGTGGTATTGTTTTGTATTAAAATCATCTGACCATGGGATGCATATATTTTGGGGAAGGGTGATTTGGAGATTCTAATGACTGCCTCTATTTCACTAGGGGTTATAGGTCTATTAAAGTGTTTATATGACCTTGATTTAACTTTGGTAAATGGTACCTATCATGAAAATTACCAATTTCTTTCAGGTTTTCAAATTTGGTAGAGTAACAGTTTTTTAAAGGATGCCATTATGATTCTCTAGATTTTCTCATTGTCTGTTGTTATGCCCCCCCCTTTTGTTTCTGATTTTGTTAATTTGGATGATCTCTGTTTTTTAGTTAGTTTGGAACAAGGGCTTATCTATCTTATTGATTTTCTCAAATAACCAACTCTTTGTTTCATTGATTCTTTACAGTCTTCTCATTGTTTCAATTTTATTGATTTCTGTCCTCAGTTTGATTACATCTTGCCATCTATTCCTCTTGGGTGTGCTTATTTATTTTTGCTCTAGAACTTTCAGGTATGCTGTTAAGTTACTAGTATGAAATCTCCCTTATTTGTTTCTTTGTTTGTTTTATGCAGGCACTTAGTGCTATGAACATTCCTCTTAGCACCCCTTTATTGTATGCCATTAGTTTGGATATGCTGTGTATTCATTTTCATTCAATTCTAGGAAGCCTTTCATTTCTTTATTTCTGTCTTGACTAGTTTTTCATTCAATAGAGAGTTATTCAGGTTCCATGAGTTTGTTAAGTTTTCTGTTTAGTTATGTTGTTCACATCCAGTTCCAATCCATGGTGATCTGATAGGATTCAGAGATTTATTTAAATTTCCTTGTGTCTGTGGAGACGTGCTTTGTGTCTGAGTATGTGGCCCATTTTAGAGAAATTTCTATGAGGTGCTGAGGTTTCTGTTTGGGTAAAATGTTCTGTAATTATCTGTTTGGTCCATTTAGTTTATAACATCTGTTAGCTTCAGTATTTCTCTAGAGAGTTTAGTTTTTTCTGGATGACCTGTGCATTGGTGAGACTGTGGTACTGAAGTTTCCAACTATCAATGTATGAGGACCACTTGATTGAAATATGTTTTTCCAATCCTTTACACTGAGGTAATGTTTATTCTTGGATGTGGAGATAGGTTTCTTGTGTGCTGGTGAAGGAGGGATCCTGCTTTCTCATCTATTATGTTAGCCAGTGTCTTTTATTGGGAAATTGAGGCCATTTATATTGAATGACATTAATGACCAATGATTGTTGATTCTTGTTATTTTGGTGGTGATGGTGGTTGTGTGTGTGTGTGTGTGTGTGTGTGTGTGTGTGTGTGTGTGTGTGTGTGTGTCCTTTCTTTTGGTTCTGCTTGTATAACATTATTTATTGTGTTTTCATATGGTTAGTTGACGTCCTTAGGTTAGAGTTTTCCTTTTATCATCTTCTACAGGGCTGAATTTATGAACGTATATTGTTTAAATTGACTCTATCTTGTACTATTTTATTTTCTTCACCTATGGTGACAAAGTTTTGCTAGGCGTAGCAGGCTGGCATCTGTAATTTCTTGGAGTCTGCAGCACATCTGTACAAGCCCTTCTGGCATTTAGAGTCTCTATTAAGAAGTCAAGTTTTATTCTAATAGGTCCACTTTATATATTACTTGGTCTTTTCCCCTTGTAGTCTTCAATATTATTTTTCTGTATGTTTAGTGTTGTGATTATTATGTAGCTAAGGGACTTTATTTGTTGGTCCTCTCTAGTTAGTGTTCTGTGTGCTTCTGGTACCTTTCTAGGCATCTCCTTCTTTAGGTTAGGAAAATTTTCTTCTATAATTTTGTTGAAGACATTTTCTGCACCTTTGAACTGGGTTTCTTCTTTTTCCTATATACCTATTATCCTTAGGCTTGGACTTTTCATGGTGCCCTACATTTTGTGAATATTTTGTGTCAGGAGCTTTGTGGATTTACCATTTTCTTTGACTGATATATCAATTTTTTCTATTCTATCTTGAATGCCTGAGATCTTCTCTTCCATCTCTTGCATCCTTCTGGTAAAGCTTCCGTATGTAGTTCTGGCAGGGCAGGATGTTCTGACAGGCTTAACCCAGGCCTGGATTTGCTACCAAACAGAGTGACAGAAAAGCTTCTCTCAGATAATTCTTCCACATCTTCCCAAAGCTCAGTTAAGAAAAATATCAGAAAAATAAAAGCACCATCATGGTAATTCACCCAAAGGATTATAAGAAGGTGAATTTTTTTTTTAAATGGCAATAGTCCTAACAAAGGATCATGAGGTAAAAGCACATTCTATTTAGGGATTTCCATAATGAGAATTAGACTTTGGAGTTTAATATGACAGTTTAAGAATTGTGTTTTTAGCTGGGTGTTGGTGGCACATGACTTTAATCCCAGCACTCAGTAGGCAGAGGCAGGCAGATCTCTGAGTTTGAGGCCAGCCTGGTCTACAGAGTGAATTCCATGACAGGCTCCAAAGAAACAGAGAAACACTGTCTCTTAAAAAAACAACAACAGCAAAAAGAATTGTGTTTTAGGCCTGAGGCTAGTTTCCATGTGTATATAAACATATTTGAGATTTCAATGTTTTGAACAAAAGCTAAATGAGTATATCTGAGTCTAGACTGAAGTCATGTCTTCAGCTTAGAGTCAAGACATCAGGAAACAGCATATCTATTACAAAGAACAACAAAGTCAAGAGAAGAAGTAAAGGAAACATGGAGAGTCTAGACAGGCACAGCACATGGTCAAAATCTTAGAGATAGGGAAGAATAGGGCATGTTGAATCTGTTTGGAAATCCAAGTTCAGCAATAAATAAGGCTAAAGTACAGGTAACAAATTAACAGCAAAACCGTGCAAGACATTTGAATTGTCATCACAGCAATGAATAGTTATTGAAAGGTTTCATTCACTAAATGCAGTAAGTAGCTCGATTTCCATTCTAGAACCAACACTCCAGCTACAGAATGGAGGGTGGATTTAGGGATCAGAGATAATGTACATATGATAATAAAAATAACTCAGGCAAGATGTGTACTGAACTTAAGAATGGAGGAAAATAGATAGATCCCAGAGATATGTTAAGAACTGTACACTACAGCACATGCAGGGAAAACAATACCCCTGTATATCTCCATTTGCCTAGGTTTAATGAGACACTGGAAACTCTTTGTAGAAGGGAAAATAATCTCAGATATGAATCAGGGATTGCTGTTAGAAAGAATTCCAAGGAGGCAAAAGCTAGCAACAGGAATTGCAAGAAGCCTCCATAGTTGCTGACAGGGAAGCTATGACTAAATGCCCACTATGGCTCAGGATCTCACTGAAAGGATCTTGAAAAAAGGGGGTCAAGAACTACTTAAAAATAATTACTTCCTACAGACTAAGGCACAGGATCCAGACTAAAATGACATGACATGCTTATAGTTGTCTATTCCAGTCAATATAATCTTGGGGACAGGAGCAAACGTGAGCCTGAAATTCATGTGTAGCAGTAGATATCACTGCAGAAGCAAAGGGAGGACAATTCTGTCATTATCCATGCATGTAAAATCTTGACATGGTTCAGCTGAGACACTGTTCCATAGAGGGTGAAAAAGAATCAAAATCAAGCCATAAAATATTATGTATTTTTTAAATTGGTTTCCTAGAGCCCGTGAACTGCATATTATAATGCCAGACCTATAGACAAACTGAGATTGTTAAACCTCCTGTTGCCAAAGGGTCAAATGCTACAAATGGTGAATGTGCTCTTTAAAAACCAAAAAAAGTCTTATTCTCTAAATGCCTTCTTGAAAATCCCAACTCAATAAAAAAAATAAAGAAAAAAAAAACTGCCAATCCTGATATATTGGGAAGACAATTCATGCAGCTGCTATTTGTATTTTAATTTTAGACATTTTTTTTCTTTCAGACTGATAACAATTCTATAATATTATTCCTTCTTCTAGGTCAAACAACATCTGTTGTATAAAAAGGAAAATGAAGTAATTCCCATTGTCAAGTTTACAACTTCCATTATTATTGTGCTACAGCAACATCACAGTTATTTTACCTCCTTTCAGAAAAAGTCATTATTGTCATTATTTTCCATGGATTTAAGGTTCTTAAACCACACTGTTGGGGCTTTTATTGTCAATAACCATCAAGCATGCTCTGATCTGACAAACTACAACTTCACATGAAAAGTTTCTGCTTATTATTAATATAGTACCCTGATAATGGCACGGGATAGCTTCAGAAAGTTCCATCTCACCATATTTGTGTTTCTTCCTCACTTAGAATCTCTATAATATGAAATGTCACATCTTCAGCTTGACCATAAGATGAGTAAGAGTGAGAAAGTTTTTAAATAAAGATGTGTTTACTATAGCTTAAAAATTTCCCACATTCACCCCAGTCTCCCTTAAGTTTGATATACATACTGTTTGTTCCTCTCTGGAGGGATCTTCTCCCTACACTCCTATTTTTACCAATGCCTACCCTACATATACATGATGCTTCAACTCAACCATTGTCATCCTTTCAAGCTTTACATCACTATAATCAAGCACCTGAAGCAAGTTCTTTATAAAGAAAAGATATCCTATTTAGCTCATATTATGGGAGCTCCAGTTTAAACAGTGTTTTACAGGCTCTGTAGTAAGGGACACCCCTTAGTTTTATTACCTTCTATATATAACTATGGTGGGAGCACATACACATGTATAAGTAAGTTGTAGTTCAAGGAAAAGGAGCACAGGATGAATCCAGACTTGCTCTTTATATAGAAATCCTCCATGCTGCCTCCCCAAGCACACTGAGAAGGTTATACTTAGGAATATATTTGTATATACACATATGCATGCAATAACAATAAGTGGAAAAAGAGGCCATGAACTTGAATGAGAGTAGGGAGGGGTATATCAGAGGATTTGGAGGGAACAGATAGAAGGGAGAAATGTTCAAAAATAAAATAGAAATAAATAAATAATTCATGAGTTGCTGGAGACCTAGCAAAATCTGAGGGATGGTGTAGGAGAGTAATGAAAGAGATATGTTGATAGAGGGAGCCATTATGGCATTAGGGCAATACCTGGTGCTAGAGAAATTCCCAGGAATTCACAAGGATGACCTCATCTAAGACTTGTAGCAAGAGTTGAAAGAGTGTCTGAATGGGCCTTACACTTTAATCAGATCAGTGACTGCCCTCCCTAATTGTTATAATAGAACCTACATTCAGTGACTGATGGAAGCAGATGCACTGACACACAGCCAAGGACTTGACTTGGAACTTAGTTGAAGAGAGGGAGGAGGGAATCGTATGAGCAGGGGCTGGTCAACAGCATGATAGGGAAAAACCACAGGGACAGCTAACCCAGGCTTGGAGAACTTTCATGGAACCGAACCAGACCCTCTGAATGACAGTTTTGTGACTTTATCTGTTGTGAGGGCTTACAGTGGGAACAGAACCTACCCTGGGAACATGAACTAGCTTTGTGGAGCCCATTCCCTATGGTGGAATACCTTGCTCAGCCGTGATACAGCGGGGAGGGGCTTATTTCTGCCTCACCTTGGTATGCCAGATTTTGTGGACTCCCCAAGGAAGGCCTCGCCCCTTCTGAGGTAAGGAATGGAAAGGAGAAGGTGGGGGCAGGAGGAAGGGGACACTGGGGTTGCTATGTAAAATGAAAAATAATTTTTAAATAAGTAAGATGTTAGCCCATACACACTGATGACTCAAGGACCTCCCCTTAAGCTATACTTCTCAAAGGTTGTAGTACTTTCCAAAACCACCCTGGGTAGCAAGCCTCCAACACAAGAACATTTGGGAAGGCACAAACCATCCACAAAAGCCCTTAATCTATAGAATAAATAACAGCCTTATGGTATCATGTAATTTTTTTTCTGCCTTGGTGATTGTCAGAACTGAAATTTTCTTTAGACTTGTGAAATCACCAACTTATTATTTATCTCTTTCACCATATTGGCATTGTGAGTGTAGGAACCAGGCATGCTTTACGTTGCCACATATCTGGCACTAGACAACAAAGCTTTGAGTACAGTAAACATTTAGCAATTATCGAATGCTACAGTCTTCCGAATGTAGCCTTCATAATCTCTAAAAAAGAAGAAACAGCTTGGAAAATAATGCAATGGACTTCCTATCCAGGCTTAGAAGGAGCATGCTGTCACATCTGCTCACATTTAACCAGCTGGAAACTAGCCAGATCACACAGTGGAGACAGAAATGTAGCCATTCTGTAAGCATAGATAGAGGAAACAGGATGTACAAATAGCCAGTCTACCTTTTCTCCACTTTCTTTTCGATAAGTTACTGTCTTCTGCATGTCAGGGTGGGGAGGCAAAAACAAATTAGCTCTTCTACTGTGGTTTAAAAATAGACAGTTCTGTCATAATTTCTTTTTCCTTTATTTCTGAATGATATTCAATTGTGTATATATGCCATATATTCATTATCCACTCATCAAGACAAGGACATTTAGGATGTTTCCATTTCCTCGCTACTGTGAATCAGATATGGCTGAGCAAGTACCTGTAGAGAGGGATGTTGAGCCTTTTGGGCACATGCCAAGGAATGGCAGAACTGGGTCATATGGAAGATTTACTTTAAGCTTTTTGAGAATTCTCCACAGTGATTTTACAGTGGCTGCACCAGTTTGCAATCCCACAGCGGAGGAGGACTGTTTTGTTTTGTTTTGTTTTGTTTTGTTTTGTTTTGTTTTGTTTTGTTTTGTTTTGTTTTTCCCTGCACCCTCACTAGATTTATTGTCTGATGCTTGTGTGGTTCTGGACTAGTTTTTAATTCTATCCATTCTGACAGGATAAAGATAAAAATCTCAAAATTGGCTTTACTTGCATTTCCCTGTGTACAAAGGGTGTTGAACACTATTTTGAGATAGTTCTTAGAAATGTCTTTCGTTCTTTTTTTGTTTTGAGAGCTCTCTGTTCAGATTCATAGTCCATTTTTTTAATTGAATCATCTGTTTTCATGATCCTTGTACCAAAAAAGTAATCCAGACCCACACTGGCAAATATTCCATGTTCTCTCTGATTTTGGAATCTTAGAACTAAAGTTTAGATGTAGCTGCAGAAACCAGGAAAATAAAAAGGCCCATACTGAGAAGTGGAAGGGAAAAAGTTCCACAGCAGGAGAGAGCAGAGACAGGAAAGGCTCCTAGGAGGAGGGTGCTAACTTGGAAAAAGGAGGGAGGAGGCATAAATAAGACTAGGTGTATTTGGAAAAGCCATGAAGAAATCCTTGTTTAAAATGTTATAATATATGTATTACCAACAACTTGAAGTTATACCACTTAGGAAGCGGTGATTATGCTTCCTCTAAGACTATCTAAACAAAACCTCAGTGCCAGCCATGTGAAGTAAACCTAGAAAAACCTCCCTTCAAATGTTTGTTCAGAGCAGTTCAAGAAACAATACAGGATATTTCCATTATATTTAGTTGCCTTCCGGAACTTAAAGATAACATCCTATTGCTGAAGACATCACACACTTTAGATACAGGACTTGAAGAAACCAATCTGGAACAGACCTAGAAGAAATTTCTCTGAGGAATAGCTTTCCTAATGTCACGAAATTCTATGACAGCTGTCAGGAAAGAAAAGCCATCATAATCCTATGAGCTACAACAACAATAACAAGCATGGCAAAATAACCATAAGGGTGAAATAGTGGCTCTTATATCTTGGCGGTAACTAACAGCTATCTAATTGGACTTAAGATACACTAACAGGAGAGAATGTGTGCCTAATACAGGAAACTTAGTCAACTACGTTTGGCTGATAAAATCATGGATCCTAGAAGAGAACCTATGACTTCCACTTTCCTAAACAACTATAATTTCTACCTGTATTCTTAAATACTTACCCTTATACCCACAGATAATTGTAGCTCCCATCCCTCTTCTTTTTGCAGCAAGTAAAGAACATCACAGAAATCTACAGCTAGTCAACATACAGAGAACTGTCCACAGGTTTTCCAGACCCATTTGCTACATCTACAACACAATCCCTACACATAAAGCTCAGGGAACATTGTGAAAGAGAAAGAAGAAAAAAATTAAGAGCCAGATGACTAGGATGTCTGCTGTGAGTTAGGGGTAGAGCTGTACAATGAAATATCAAAAACATGCTCGCTTAAATAAAACCTGTACAATGACAACAACAGACAATGACATGGGGAAAAAAATCTCACAATGCCTTGACTCTAGATGAAGAGCTATAGGCAATTAGTGGCTTCTGAGAAAGAGAGAATCGGCCTTTTCTAAGGATGATCCCCCTAATAAGTTATCTAATCACAAGTGGTCAGATCTAAACACATAGGGAAAAAAAAGACTAAATGGACTCAATAGGTTGCAGTTATATATACACATGTATGTACATATGTAGCAATAATAAAAAGAGGTCAAGAATTTGAAATGGGGTGGGATTATTCATGGAAGATGGAAACAATTTAATGCATATAAATACCATACAAAGAATGTTTGAAAAAGTCATAGGGAATTACATTACTTTTTATTTACCTTAAATTCTATATAATGCATGTAAATGTTAGTGTTTATACACACATTTAGTTTAAATGAAGTTCTACTGCTTGGGCTAACAATGCTCACCCTGCAAGCCATAGGCTATCTAACAAAACCATAGTATCAGATGTGAGGAATCACCTTTCAAATTGTTGATCAGGGGAGTCTAAGAGACTTTCAAAACTAAATAGGCTACTGCTGTTGTCTTTGGTTATTCCCCAGAGGGTGAAAATGGAACCTAATTTTGAACACACCATGTGTTTTGGACACAAGACTCAGAGGATCCAAGCTGGACCTGTTACAAAAGGCTACTCTGTGTGAACTAGCTTTCAGGGTACTGGAAGATTCTATAGAAGGTGGCAAAGGAGAAAACCAATCAATAGTTCTCTCCATCTGTGATTCCAATGAACCACAACAATGGCAGCATAATAAGATATCCTTTAAGAGTACAGTGGTGAAATTCACATATTGGAGGTAATCAAGAGCTATCTAATTGGACTTAATGCCAACAGGAAGAAAATCACACCTGGTACTGGAAATCTATCCCACTACCTACGGCTGGTGAGGTTATGGATCTTAGAAGGGAACCCACTACCATCACTTTACTAAACACTTTACAAACTCACAACTGTTTACAAAATACTGATCTATATGGCCACAGATAAGTGTAGCCCACACCCCTCACCAGAAAAGCTCTTGCAACAGACAAAGAGACTATTACAGAAAAACTGGAAGTGGCCAAAATGCAATGGATACTTCTACAACACAATTCCTATACTTAAGATTCACGGACCATTGTGCAAAGAGTTAGAAATGGGGAATTGCTGACAGTCAGAGGACCAGAGACACTGCAGTAAGGTTGTGGTTCCTAGAAATGACAGAAGCCTCACCCATATCTCAAAAATAAAAAACTGAACAGAACAATGAAAATAGCAAGAGTCATGCTAATATAGAAGGGGAGTTCCCACCCTTAGAAAAAAGAAGCAACTAAAAAAATGCTGAGAGCTGGGAAAATTAGTCCTCCCCAGGGTGAAGCCTCTTTAATTGGTAATTCAATACCAAATGGTCAGCCTGAAATCCAATACTTACCAGCAACACTATAGGAACTCAGCAAGTTGTATTTATAAATCTATGTGCATATGAGTGTTTATGTGTAACAATAACAAAGAGTGCATGAATTTAAGTGGGGAACACATGGGAGGGGGTAGAGGAGGAAGGAAGAGAAAATTATTTAATTATATAGTTATTTTTATTGAGAATTCCTTCATACAACATACTTTCATCATTCCCCCTCCATGATCTGCTCCTACTGAATGATATATTTTTGAGGACTTTTTGTTTCATTTTGCTTTGTTTCAGCACTAGTTTGCTGGTTTGTTTGTTTTGATTTTCACTTTTATAGATTTTTGTGAGTGTTCCTTATAATTATATTTTAATTAAAAATAAGACTAATTTTTACATTAAGAGAAAGTAATCAGGGGATTGTAAGCAAACTAAATAATAAATAAATCCTGAAACAATTTACTCCCTGATTCTACTCCCTTACCTTACATCAGCCATTCTGTCCCTTACCTTACATCAACCATTCTGTCCCTTACCTTACATCAACCATTCTTTACTCCATTTGAAGTTTAATAACTTTTACTATTTTATCTCTATTCAATCTTGCTTTTTCATCTATATCTGGAGAACTGCAGAACACACTCCATCTCAATTTTCCTGATATAAATCCTTTGATAGAGTGTCATTACCTATCACAGATTACTAGCTTTATCATTACTTAGTCCTTAATACCTTTCCAAACCAGGTAACAGATCCACTCTGAAAGCTGACTCAACTTCTTTTAAGTATTCACATGGAATTTTGCATTTGGCGTCAAAATGCATCTATAGATGGTTTAAATTTAAACTCCTTCCCTAGAAAATTCTAAATATAGCTATTATTCCAGGATAATGTGCTGCCTTTATTCACCAGTTTTAGATACTTCTTAACATGAGTGCAACATAAGCTGTTTATCCCAAAGAATTAGTATTTTGAAAGGACTATACTTACTTTAAAAGGTTTGACATATATCAAGGTGCAATTTTCTACTTGTAGATGTATTACAGGAAAAAAACAGAAAGCAACATGTAGTTGACTGCAAAGCATTCATGAACACTTTTTCTCTGAATTCACTGTGTATAGATTGTCTAGACAACCAAATCTATGATTTTGTACAATGTGCTAGAAGTTACAAAAATACATATTATCTATATAATATTATAGACAATATTTTCTATTTGTGCAGCTTACACTTAATGAATAATTAATATATTCATATACTTTACCTGATAACTCTTATCTCTCCTTATTATTTATCTCCTATTTAGATAACTATAAAGTAGAAATGCCTTTGGTGTTAGTATAAATATAAATATGTATGTGTACATATGCACATGTACGTATTATAGTGAAAACAGAATAGATATGTTTAATAAGGTACATAAGTAGCTCTAATAATCATATAAAATTATATTACATAAAAAAACTCTTTCTAGAGGACAGCAGCGATGACCCTTATCACAATGTCTTAGTGGAATGGACTGGCATAACTAAGTTCTATCTACTGGGTAGCTCAGAAAACATACATTCATTTTTCTCCCAATAATCAAAGCTAGAAATCTTAAAGTGAGTTTTTCTGAGATCTCTCTACTTAGATATGAGATGGCCTAGCCTCTATGCATGCACATATGTTTTTCTTCTGAGCATTTTTTGGTGGGGAGGAGCAAAGCTCTTCTTTGAATGGTACCAGTAAGATTGGATTAAAGCCTGTTCGTATGACTTCATTTCACTTTTTCAAAGGCAACATCTCCAAATAGTCACAGTATGAAAAATGCAGATAGTTAAGACTTCAGCATGTGAAATGAGAAGAGGCCACAATTCACCTTGCAACAGATCACCAAGATAATCTAAAGAGCAGAGCAGTCACAGTACTGCAAAGAAAAAAAAATCTGTGAATGAACCACAGGGGGGAAAATAAACGGCCCTTTCCTTAACACACACACACACACACACACACACACACACACACACACACACACACACACACACACACACACACACACTTTGGCAGGTTTGAATTCAGAGCATTTTGATTTAAAGGCTCTTTTCATCTGCCTAGTTACGGTGAGCTCTGTGGCATTCATTGTTTTAGGATTGGTTTTCCACTGGTTACTGCACATCTCAAGCAATGAAAGGGGTTTGAATTGTAATAATTTGGCTCCTCGCTGTCATTCACATTTACTTGACTCGCTTGTCTTACTTTGGAAAGAAATCACAATGAAACACATTTTTTTTGGTGTGTTGTGTGTGTGTGTGTGTGTGTGTGTTTGTGTGTTTGTGTGTGTGTGTTTGTGTGGTGTGTGCTGAACCTGCCACCCTTCTATTTGTTTCCTAATAAATATGGCCTTTCCTTTGAATTCTATTCAAATGCCAGCCTGTGATCAATTCTAGTGCCTGTCTTGTTCCTGTGTTACATGACAGCCTTGCCTGCACAAAGGGCCTTGCTCCTTCAGAGAGATGTGTTCAGAATTTAGTTTCCATACTCCTCCCCCAGCGGCACTCAGCAGCTGCTGAGCAGAAATGGATTTGGGGAATGCCAATGTGACAATTACACAGGTACCCAGAGGAACCAAGGCTCTGGTTTTAGCAGCGTGGCAGCTACAGGGAAATTAAGTGCAAGCTGTTTGGAGAATATTTCTCCTTAGGACATGATGAAATCTCCAAGGTGGGGTGCATGGACAATGCCTGCCTGCCCCACTCCTGCCAGCTTCCAAAAGGAAAGAAAGTAAAGCTGCAGCTTGCTATTTGATATTTAGAATTAATTAGAGCCCCCAAATCCCACACCAACCTGCAGGCTTCTTAATGAGGCCAACATATTCATCTTCTTTAGGGATCATTACAGTGTCTCACAGCCTGATGGGTTTCAAAGCACTGCTGCATGTCGCTTTTTCTGCCGGGTAGGTGGTCAAGAAAGAAGGCCATCTCCCCAAATTCTACATGAGTTTTCTGGGACACTGAACCACTTTACCAAGGTCATACAACCAATAAGCAGTGGAAGCTGGATTTGAATTCAACTGGTTTAATAACAGGCATGGCCCATGCAGTTAAACTGTACGATTTCAAACTGTTCCTCCCTAATGATACATGGCTGCTTTCATGTCAGGACCTAAACTAAGATTCTAGTGACAGAGTTACTCAAGGACTCAGGAACAAAGCATAAGAGAAAAATTGGAATTGTAGATGAAAAACAAATAATAGATCAGTATAAGTATATCTCATAGTTATACTTCTAATTCTTGCAGAAATTATTTTACATTTATCCAAATTTTAAGTAGCTATCTCATCTCATTTTGTACTTGCTAAATTAGTCAATGGCATAACCAGTACTGCCCTAATAAGGTTAGCTAAATACATAACCCTTTGATTATTTGTGCTCCAGCCTCTGCATGCCTAATACTGTTGTCTTACATATTTCTTACCAGATTTGAAGAGAACCTGTTCCCTTCCTTTTCCTCTTTACTCTTGCCACTGCATCCAAAAGAAGCAGAATAAGGTTCTGCTACCCAATCTGCTCTTTTCTCCCCATTCTCCAACCATTATTCTGATCCAGATACCCATTAACTCTCACCTATATCATAGCAATCACTGTGGCATAGTTGACAGATAACTGAAAGACATATTTTTCTGGCCAAAACATAAGTTGTTCTATTAAAAACAACCTCTGGATGCTTTCTAAGCTTGTCATTGTGGTCTTCAGAGTTTTTGGATGACAATACTACCTACTTCTGTAACCAATATTCATTAACACGTAAGTATAGACTCTAGGCCTTAAACATGCCGGGGATCCAGATTCCCAGGTAAACTCCTACCTATTTATAGGACTCTATTGACCTTGAAACTCATTACCCTAATTATCCCTAAGTCAAATTCAACTATTACAGCTTCCAAAAAACGTTGTTTCTCTCTTTGTTCACAGCCATTTAATCATTTTTCCTATGCCTGAAAATCCACTGCATTATCTAACCCTTTTTGGTACATGTCAAAGTATGTTTATGTTCTTGTTATTCGAGCTCATGCCTCAGCTTCTTTTTTTGGTTGTCTTACATTCCCAGGGGACAGGAGGTATTTCTGTACCTTTAATTTCTCTGTATATGGCTTAGCACAACTTCTGGCACATGGTAGATATTCCATGGAAATGATTGGATTTAAGTGAATTGTGAAACATTCTCAATAACATCTAATCTATGACATATTAGGTTAAACCAAGGGAATGGATCAGTACTTCTGAGTCTCAAAATTGTGGAAACTGTGTATTCTACAAGTAGAATAAAGTCAGACAACAATGTGATGGGAGATGCCATTCTGTAATAAAGCAATGTTGGCCAATAGGAAAACAAGATAGATTGGACTAGGAACAAGGGGGATTAGGGAATAGGTAGTAGGAGAGGCAACATGTAGGGACTTGAGAGAGCAGAACTCCGGGCTCTCTCTCTCTGGTAAGATAAGACCACGTGGAAACACTTAGATTAATACAAATGGGTTAATATTTAAGACAGAGCTAGCCAATAAGTAATGCTAATACAGGCCAACAGTTTTATATCTAACACAGCATCTCTGTGTGTTATTTGGGGCTGGGGCGGGAGTGGGACCAGGCTGGTGGGAAAACTACTCTTAACAAAATGGTGCACAATGTGGACCAGAGAACATTCACTTAAAACTAGACAGAAGCTTAAAAGGGGGTTTTAGAAACAAAAGAACAGAGACAAGCAAGGCTTCTCAGTAATAGCATTTTTCCCAGTTGGACTCTGTTTTGCTAGAGACAAACAGAGACTAACACGGCTCCCTTAAGGGAGATTTCTTGACTCATCATAAGTGGCAAAAAAAACAAAACAAAACAAAACAAAACAAAAAAAAAACCACACAGCTTTTAGGAAGCACTGCTAACAATTCAATGGTGTGTATGAGCAGCTGGAGAGAGTAGCTGGATATGGTGGCACAAGCCTTTAATTCCAGCACTCAGGAGGCAGAGGCAAGCAGATCTCTGTGATTTCAAAGTGAACCTGATATACAGAGTTAATTACAGGACAGGAATAAGTTACACAGAAAAACCCTGTCTCAACTAATAAAAAATAAAAACAAAAGAAATAGAGTAATAAAACAGCTGCGTAAAGATAAAAAGCATAAAAAGAGTCTGGATACTACATGGTATTGTGTTGTCTTTGTATTGTTTGACTGCTAAGGAAGTAACAACAATTGTTAAAAGAAATGCTACTAGATTATTCCAGTTTATATATTTTTAAAAAATGCTTTTGACTTCATCCTTTTTAAGTCCAAGGACAGGTTACTGGGGAAAAGGATTTTTATTTTTGTTTCCACAGAAAATGAAAAGCTGTGGATTCCTTACAAACTAACATGGTTTGACCAAACAAGGCCCCCTGAAGCAGTGTCCCAGGTGATCCAACATTCAAAACAGGTGGGACAAGGCAGCCTTGAAGACCACTACAGCCAGGAATTCTGCATCTTCTTAGGATCCCCAAGACAGCGTCCTCTACTAGCAGGAAGCAGTTTAGAAAGGCCGACGCCCAAATTCCCAAATATTGCTTATAAATGTTTGTTTTCATTTAATTGGAGTTGGTTATAAATGGATAATAACCACAACTAATCTCTTTAAAGGTAAAAGGGGGGGATTACGGTATGGAAATGAATAGCTTGTTTTGGAATGGATTTTCATTTATTGATACAAATTTAAGGTCAATTTTCTGATATGTATATTTCTCCTCTTATTTAGATATTGTGTTTATAGAGCTCTTTTAAAAATGTAATGTATAATTTAGTACAGATTATAGATAGTTACCTATAATAGTCAAAACTTACAGTTAAGTTAGTTAGGATTTCTAGATATACAGAGATGTATTTGAGATGAATAGGCATTCTTCAATCCTTTCAAAGACCTACAGAATATGGCATTTAAAATAGTTTAGGGTTTTTATTGACAATGACACATAACTGTTCCTGGCAACACCGTCTATATCAGAAAGGAAGATGGACATCAAAGGAACTCGTTATGGAGTTTACTTCCAATATGTCAAGACTAGCCATTTGAGCAAGATACTGCTCTTGTCTAGACTGGTTAACTTTATACTGTATAAACTTGACATGCAGGACCCACAGAAAAGTGACTGCTAATACAAGATATACATTGCTACAGGGTTCCTGCTGCTTCATGGAAGAGTCTGCCAAATGGTCTGCAGGACCCAGAGAAAAGTGACTGACAAATTGCCAATACAAGTAGACAGTTTAAAGTTTCCTGATTTACTGAGTAGTCAGCCAGATACACTATGGCCTATAGGCTGAAGATGGAATATTATAGATGATCTTCGGATGACTGATCAGGCATTGAATTGTCTATGTCATTTCTAGAGTTTATATATTATCCTTCTGTGGTTTTTGATGGAGTTGAAGACAGATAGTTATGGTTATAGTTTCCCTTAGTTAGGATTAAAGATAAGTTACATATAGAACTTTAGACTCACAAAGATAGGATATATGATAAAATATTTTCTTTAAATCTTGCTAAGTGTTAATGGACTAAATATTGTTAACAATAGTTCTTATTTGATGACTGTTTTGTTATGTATTTTACTATGTTAAAGTTAAAACCCTTCCTTTCATTTTTAGACAGAAAAGAGGTGATGGGAGATGATATTCTGTAAATATATTTCTCTTATTGGTTAATGAATAAAGCACTGTTGGTCAATACAAAAGCAAGATTAGCAGGACTAGGAGACAAGGGGGATTCGGGAATATGTAGTAGGAGATTCAACATGTAGGAACTTGAGAGAGCAGAGGTTCAGGCCCTGTCTCGGGTAAGATAAGACCATGTGGAAACACTTAGATTAATATAAATTGATTAATATTTAAGACAGAGCTAGCCAATAAGTAATGTTAGTAACAAGCCAACAGCTTTATATCTAATAAAGTGTCTCTCTGTTTTTGGGGCTGGCGAGGCTGTGTGACCCAGCTGGGGGAAAACTCACTCGTAACAATGAAACCTACTTCAGCAAGTGATGTGTCTGTGAAAGGAGAACACATCCAAGACCATAATATATTAAAAAGTCATGCAAGATTTGAGAATGTCAAATAGGATACAAAGTGACAAGGAGGGAAATGCATCCTATGACAATCAGTAAACTACCTTCAAAAACATAATTTTACACCTTCATCCCAAACTAGCTCTTTCAGGTAAGGAGTTCTCTGATCTCTTCCTTCTAAAACAGAAAGAAGCTGCCAGTCACCATTTATGGTGCTACATCTTCATTGCTATCCTCTCTTGGAATGTCTTTTTAATTTTTTAAGACTGCTGCTCATTTTTTCATAAGTCAGTATATTTCTCTTCTTGTTTTCTGTAGCTATGTGGTAGTTGAATGAGAATGACTCCCACAGGCTCATATATTTGAATATTTTGTCCCAAGTTGTTGGACTCCATTAGGAAGGATTAGGAGACAGGACCTTGAAAGAAGAGGTACATCACTGGTTGTGGGCTTTGAGATTTGGAAATTCTCAAACCATTTCCAGTTAGCACTCATGAACCCGCGCCTTGTACTTGCAGATAAGGATTTTCTATCTCAGCTAATGTTCCAGCACCATGCTTACCTGCCTTCCTGCCTGCTGCTGCTATACACCCTGCTATGATCATCATGAATTCAACCTCTGAAAGCAAAATCCCCCACTAAACTCTTTCTTCTGAGTTACCTTGATCATAGTGTCTCTTCAGAGCAATAGAAAAGTAACTAAGACAAGCACTCTGCATTGCAGAAGATTTCTGAAGACCTAAAGATAATTAGTTCTGTGTTCTCATAAATCAATCAGTGGCCTTTGGAGTATGAAGAGAAGTTATGGAGAAAAAAAAAAAGGAGAAAGGGGAGAAGATCTTAAGAGGCAGCTAAGAGCCTGTATTTCTCCTCCATCTTTGATTATGCTTTTCCTTCCTTGAAGCTTACAGTAAAGGATATACAAACAAGCCTCCAAGATGGTTCCCATTAGGATTTCTTAATAGCAATGTTTTTTATAGCCCGACCCTCATAGACTTGGGTTTCTTTCTAACACCCATTTGACATGGTCCTTGTCGATCTAGTAATACTAGTCAACTCCAGCTGCTGTAATGATTTCAGATTTTTGAAAGCATTGAACTTCTGCCCACAGATGAGCTATGTCCATATTCCTGACCTATACATACAAACTCAGATAAGCCACTGAGTTTGAAGATGAATTTGTCATGCAGTAGTGGATAACTATATACAGCTGAAGAACCTACATGTTTCTTTTTTACTCAAGAAACATGTGATGCAGCTAGCTTTGGGGATCTAGCTAGTTAGTCTATATCAAAGATGCATGCAGGAAGCAAACTCATCATATTTAATATCCAAATGTCATTTTCTAATGCTGCAGTTAAAATGATAGAGCCAATCATCCCCAGAGACAGTTGTGGGCTTTATAGATTTTACAGATCATGAATCCCAGACTCATATGCAAATGTGAAAGGAACATTTGATAAACCACTTGCTTTCCTCTTAGTTTAATGAACTGAAAATACACCATTTATACCAAGATGAAATTGCTAAAATGTTTCATTCTGGTCCCTGGTGACTTGTAATTAAAAACAGAAATGTAAGAACATGGCAAGGTACTCCCACTCCTGTAGCATCCCAAACCAAGGAAGTTGAAAATTGGAAGCAAGTAAGAAGCAACTTCTAAGTGAAATTGGAAAGGTTAAACGGAGAGAGGACAATCTTCATGATCTACACTGAATTGTCAATGACATACCATAGGACTCCATCACCAACAGCAGGCTGCGTGTAAACAGAAATATCACCTGTGCTTACTTTCTAAGGAGGAAAGAGGAAGGCGGGAAATTCCCAGTTTTTCATTGCTGCACAACCTGTGCTCCTCTGCTTGGAGCCAACAAACATCCAGGAGGACAAAGTGACTTTTATTGGGTGTGGGAAAGTTCCTTACACATACTAAAAACACAAATTGTACAAAATGTATGCGTATTTTATATGATTGTAGGTAAGAGATGCTATGTTTTAAGTACTAATACATCTGAGAAAAAAGAATCTGTGAATATATGGTGTGTTTACTTTTACATTTATTTGTGAGAGTATGTATGTGTATAAGCGAGAACAAATTGTGAAAAGTATAGCTGTGAAGGTGTGTGTGTATGTGTGTGCGTGTGCGTGTGCATGTGTGTGTGTGTGAGAGAGAGATTAATAGTTGGTTGTGGCGATGCATATGATTGTGTACTCACATGTGCACAAATGTGGGTACCATACAATTATATGCATGTGGATATATAAATGTATGGATGATAGGTATGCTTATATTGATGAGTATGTATATATATTTGTCTCTGTTAAAGTGACTGCATATATATGAATAAGTGAGGTATATAAGCATATGTGTATGAGTACAAGATAAAGAATACATTCCTCTCTGTATATGTATGTGTATTTGCATGCATGATGTAATAATGTGAGCTTTGTATGTGTACATTTCTAGATGTTTGTGCTAAAGTGAGTCTGTGTGAGCATGTCTTTCAGTATGTAGATGAGGGAAGTATTTATGTGCATTTGTATGTTAATTTTGATTAATATAAATACATAAATTTCTGTGATAAATATTATGGGGTATTCAACTTAATTGTATGAGTATATAGCAAAAATATTGTAAACATATATATGTACATTTGTTGGAAAGCATGGCAATGAGAGAACATAGACCTACATGTGTTTGAGAATTTCAGTAAAGGGTTACACATATATGTGTATTTAAATAATGTATATTTAACATAATATACAAATCATATACATATATATGGTTGGCATAGTGAATATATGAATTGTAGTCCATACATATATGGTATTTGTCTGTGTGTATAGAGGTGAATTATTTTATATACTATCATGTGTGTGTTAGCATTTAATGAGATGTGCTTCTGTGTGGAAACATATATGTGCATGCTATTATGGCAGAAAAATACATGCATGTATATATAATTTATGTTTATATATGTTCCTGTAACTTTTTGGGTGATCTAATATACATGAGTATGGCATGAAATGAGTTTTACATTTCCATTAGTATGTTCATTTTTGTGTATGTGTTTATGTTTGCTAGGCACAAAGTGATCATATGTACGTTACTGATATACTCATATACAATCATGAATGAGATTTGATCCCTGAATTCACAGATTAATCTCAGATAAAAATCTAGAAAATATTCTGCCTACATGGAACATATGCATATTTTTTCAGTTCCGTAAACAATGTGGTAATATTACTGTTGACTAAGCATGTAGATTATATTAAGTATGGCAAGTGCTCTAGAAAAGAGGGGTGTCTGCACAGGTTCTATGCAAATGCTGCACCATTTTATAGAAGAGATTTGAGCATCTGCAGATTTTGGTGCCTGACAAGTGTTTTGGAACCAACTGCAAAGGGATACCTATGAACAACTGTGCTTATGCCATAGTGGTGTGATAAAAGATTTTAAAAGAGCATATCTCACATTATATTTGTGAACATGCTCCAAACAGTGTCTGGTACCTAATAAACCTGTCCAATAAATGTCAGTTGTCATACACGTATTGTCGTGGTAATGATTATCAGCAGCACATTCTCAAAGGAGCCCACTGAGCTAATGGGAGTTATATTTATGAATCCCTTCCTCCAGGCAAGATGGAAGGGCTGCAGAGGAATCTCTGAGAAGTGTTCCCTGGTTGGTTCTGCTCCTAAAACTCTGGATCTACAACAGCTGTAAACCTGGGAGATAACACAAAGGGATTTTTCTTCATACTCACATGCTTCTTAAACAACTTTCCCTATCAGTTTAGCAATCAAAATAGTTTTTGGACAACTCCAACTTATCCCATCCACCACTAAGGAGCAAGAATGAGAGCCAAGAAAGCACAGTGCTGGGGCAGGGTAAGGCATGGGGAAGCTGGCAGCCTGCACCATTTCAAACTGCTGTCTCACAGTGTGTTAGACTTAGTGCAAGGGCTCCGTAGAGCTACTCAAACACCGAAAGCTTTCTGTGTGCCTGCTTTGAGCTACACGCTGTTCAAGGAAGCAGAGAACAGAAGTGAATCTAAAGAGTCCTCAAGAAACCCTCAGAACTCATTTATGATTCTCCTGCCTGTGTGGTTCATGGAAAGGTCTGCCCATCTGCTCCCGTTGACTGAATTTCACCATTCACAAGGCTGGAAACCTCCACATTATGAATACAAGTGGAAACAAGAAGAATCACCTGTGCAGCTTGTTAGACAGATTTCTAATCCCTACCCACTAAGATTCAGATGATATCTTCTAGGGAGAGCCCGGGAATCTGCATGCTTATACTTTCAGGTGATTTAAGTAGGTGGACCCAGAGAGAAACACAAGAATAAGAGCCTGGAGATCCAGACCACAAAGGAATTGCAGACATCAACATTGTACAGATGAGGAAAGTCAGCTACAGAAGGGGTTTGGTCCAGGCCACACAGCTAGCAACTGAAACTGCCATGACTCTAAACCTCCTCTCCTGCATTCATTTGGGTAAAGCAACATTTCTCATAGACTAGGAAAAAATGAAGCCACATAAGGGTCTTTTCTGTGCAAGTGCCCCATTCTACTTTCAAGAAGTCATGCTTCAGTCAGTGTCTGTTGATTTATGCCAATTAATGCTTGGAAGGCACTAAGAAAGAAAACATTTATTGGACACCAGAGCTTGGTATCTCATAACGTCCCTACTTGTACTGTTGTACTAAATAACAACAGTAAAGATTCACAATGAAATATTGTGCCCAGGAGCAGTTTGGATGAAGAGATTCATGGGGAATCCTGGTGTGAGAAAAACTGGGTGTGGCAAGTGGCACTTCATGGGAAAGAGCCTTCAAAGAGACTTAGAAATGTGCAGGCCAAGTGCTATTTTAAATTCAACTTCCATACCATCTGACAGCCTCTCCCATTACCCTCTACTTCCCTCATTCATCCCTGATGCCGAACACTGTCAGATGCTTTTTGAAAATGTAAGCATAGTGTAGCCCCTGAGTTTCCTTTATCTGCCATGACAGTGATATCTTCAAAGAACTTCCTTAGGTTATTTTAGAACGACCTCCTTTTGCCTTGAGCTTAGTTTCCCAGAGAGCTTTCACTTGTGTTGGCTAAAAGGGGGAGGACCAGAGAGGCTGCTCCAGAGCCTCACTAAGGTGACACAGTCAGCCTCCAACAGAGAACTGTGTGGGTGGCCCACAGTGGTACTTCAGGTTGGGAGCTGAGGCACTGGCTTTATTATGAATTAGCAAAGTGAAAACCCTGAACACCCATTGGCTATGTGTCCACAACAGGCTAGCCCAGGCAAAGATGGGGCCACCTCCTCCCTAATTACCCCGCAACATTTTTCATCAGGCCATACAGTCACACGGGGGCTATTAGGATGGCAGCAGCCATCCCTGAAAATTGTCCTCCAAAGTATATCCCCTGAGGCTAGGGTAAATAGTACACCCTTGTGCTTATTCTTTCCCCTGACTGTAATAAAGGGGGCTAACAAATAGGGAACCCTGAACCAAGGAGAAAGTATTAGCATCTTTCATCCTTCATATCCATGAAAGCTTGCTTTCAGAACTACCAAAGAAACCCTGTATATCCTTGTATTTTTTTACACAATGTGTTATTTGGAAATATTCTGTATATTTCCTTCCATATAGTACACTTTAAATCATTACTCAATTACCTAGCATATCTAATGAAATATATGCATTTATGCACACAGTTGTTATACTGTCTTGAGGGAATGATAAGGAAAAACATCTTACATGTCCAATATTGACACATTTTTCCCTAGTATTGTATCCCAGTTTGGTAGAATTCACAGATTCAGAACTCATAAATGTGGAGGGGTCCAAGAATATGCATGCTTCTCCCTTTAGATGATTTAAGCAGGTAATCCCAGAAAGAAAAACCAGAATGGAAGCTTGAAAATCTAAAGTGAAAAGGAGAAGCACACAGCATCATTCTACAGCCAATGTGGTATGATTTGAATACCTTAAGTTCCTTCATTGAATCAATAAGGGTTGAGTTAGCATTTCCACTGCCATCAAAGCTTACCATTAGCTTTACCAGTTGGATGAACAATGGGGTTGATCATTAGACCTGACATTATCCTATCACTCATTTATCATTCCTTTTTTTCATTTGGAATTATCTAACACCTGACTTCCAGAAGTTTATTCTCTTTGTATTTCTACCCCATAGTCTTTCAGATGGAAACTGACTCTGAAAGGGAAAGTCTTGAGTCCTCTATGCACTTTGTCCAAATCTCACACCATGTCCAGAAATATATTTATCTTTCTTTCAAGGCAAAGACTAGATTTGTATTTCAAAGTCACCCTCCATTGAAGTGTAGGATGTGGTACCTCTGTTGATGACCATTCACTGTCTTCCAATAGAGAAATGGTGGAGAAGGAAGAGCAAAAAATCACTTCTGTAAGCCAGTCACACATCGAAGGTACAGTAGCAAAATGTCAATCCTTATAGCGACCTTCCAGCTTGTTTAGGAACGAGGTTTGGGGATATTTACAGAATGTATTGCAGAGCTCACAAATAGGGAAAGCTAAACTAGAAGCTGTGTTATAATAAGTTCATGTCAATAAAACAGACCACCAAGCAAGAATTTACAGGAAGAAGATATAATCATCTTCTTACAGTCATTCACTCATGTCACCAAGATAAATGATTAGCCTTCATTGTACCTGAATTTCTATATCCAAAGAAGGGCATCCTGGAGTATATCGGCTCTTTAAAGTGTCTGTCTCTGAAATACAAGTTGCTAGGAGGTAGAAGTGGATAAAAGAACACACTAAGTGAGGGCTGCAAGCCTCTACAGGTAAGAGGCTCTCCTTTCTCCATCAAGTAACATTATCTAATGTAGAGTGCAAGAGAAAACATTAGGACCTACCTCAGCATATGCTAAGAGACATTCCCCAAACCTAATGTATACAGGCCCTGTCAAGAATGTTTCTGCAGAAGGAAGTCATAGCTTCATTTCAGGTACAAGGCCCAAAAGAAGTTAGAGAAGACAGTAAATCCTTCAAAAGTTTCCTTCCAACATCCACTAGGAAGTTATTCAGTGTTCATTTCTTTATCATTGTGGTTATGAAATTTGAATGAAAAGAATGAAAGAATTGAGGTGTCATTTACATGTGAATTAAGTTATGAAAAGAAGCATTATTATGAAGCCAGAATTTTGTCTTATCTCTGCCTCATGCTAGGTTTGTAACCTTGGTCAGTTTCTCTCCCTCGCTAAGTCTTACACAATATGTCTGCACAATAAAAATGGTATCGATACAGTTGTCATCATAGGTTGTGATGAACACTACAGTGAACTGCCACATGGCAGGAATTAAGTAAATGCTGTTTCCCTTTCTTGTAATTACAAATCATCCTCAGAACCAAAACTCTGAATTATTCATTTTTCCTATATTTTTCACCAAAATTATGGATTATTCACTTTATCTCAAGCACTGTCCTACGCAATATAAATGTACTAATTCATTTACTCACCACAATGATAAGAGGAGTATTTTTCAGATCTAAGGAGCACAAAGGGGAAAAGCACAGAATTAGGACACAGTGACTCATAAATCAGATTATCTCCATTTTACAAGTAAGAAAATTTTGCCAGACACTGGAAACCCACCCAGCCAATCAGGGGTAAGCCAGGATACTAAATTTAAATGGCCCAATACAAAAAAACCATAACCTCCTATTGGTTAGCTTTAAATATTTATAAGCCACAGTTTCCCCTAGCCTTCTTAGAGCAAGGAACCCAAATGCATCTCTTTCTCCAGTATTCTCAACACTCATGGTACCCCCCACACTCATGTTACATTATTTCCACCACACCCCCATCACTAGCTAGTCTTAGATAAAAAGTCAGATTCATACCAAGCCCTGCTGCTATTATTAGAGCCCACAAAACCTGGCTCAGTGTCCAAGTGTTCGCCCGCATTGAAATAAAGTGGCATGCTATATACAGAAATAGACACATGAAATTACAGTTTAGTCAAACGTGGGAAGACAGAAATTCTTGGTCAATCTCTGCATTGCTCACAGCAGTGTTATGATATACAGAGAGATGGGACAGAAGCGAGGCAATACAGATTCAGGGCTCATTCTCAGAATGGAATTTTCAGGAGGAATTCTAATCTTGGGGGTCTTTGTAGCATCATTACAATCTATTCTCACACTTTCATTCATTCACAAGGTCATAGTCTTATTCAGTTGATGGTTATTTCCCCCTTGATGTCTTACTCCTACTGTGCTTCTGTCTTGTTTATCACAAGAATAAATATTTTCACACAATGTACTCTTTTTTATTACCAGCTCTTGCATAATCAAGCATCAATTATATCACCGGATTTATATTCAATTGACTTCAAAATGCTTAAGTGCTTAATTGTTTATTCCCTGTGTCAAGTAGGCGTGTTTCAGTTTTCAGTGCTTAATTTAAGCATTTCACAATTTATTTATTTATTTATTTAATTTTCTTATTTTACATGTCAACCCAAGTTCACTGTCCTTCCCTCCCTCTCTCCCTCCCTCCCCCCCGACTTTCCTTACTTTGTTTAAGAGATTTTTTTTTCATTTCTTTAATTATTTGCTTGGTCTTTTCCTCTATTTCTTCCCATTTTTTTGTTTGTTTTTTTCTTCCATTTCTTTAAGGGATTTTTCTCATATCGTCTTTGAGGGCCTCTATCATTTTTATGAAGTTATTTTTTTTAAGTGAGTCACTTCTGCTTTGTCTGCTTTGGTGTGTTCAGGTCTAGTTGGTGTAGAGTCCCTAGATTCTGCTGTTGTTTTTTTCTTATATTGCTGCCATCCCATCGCTTCTTCCAGTGGATGCAGGTGGATACTCTTTCTCTCCCTCTACTCTACACTCCCGGTGGGCGTAGCTTAATCAGGAGTTCATTTTCTGTAACTCTGGATGGTCCAAGCCTGTTCTCTCCTCTGACAGAGGCCTGGCGATAGGGGACAAAGTTCAGGCAGGCTGGAACTCAGGGTGATCCACCTCCATACAATGCATTCTTATCATGGTTTCCCCTCCCTCATCTCCTCCTAGATCCTCCCCACATCCTTATCCAGCCAACTCCACATCTTCTTTCTCTGTCTTTCTAGAACACAAGTATGTCAACGTGCAAAAACACCAGTAATGTACAAATAAATAAATAAATAATACTCAAATAAAGCAATATTAGATAGGAAATCTACAAAACTACCATTTGGTGTTGTGTTGGGCATGGCACCTGCCCTTAAATGTGATTTATATACCGAATGATACTGTACTTCAGAAAACTAATTTTTAATTTGCAAGAATTTGTCAAGTGGAGATAATTTGTTAGTTAGGGATGAGAGCTTGTATCCACTCCTCCCTCAGCTCTGAGACCTCAGCTCTCTCAGACCTATGCAAGCCCTGTGCATGCTCTTGGTGCCATCTATCCCCTCCAGCTCTTACAATGTTTCCGACTCAATCAATTAGGTTTTGTTTCATTGAAACACGATTATGCTTTGTAGCCTAAACTACCTTAAACTTATTGTGTAACTGAGTACCATGTTAAGTTTGATTCCCTCTCTCTCAGCCCCCAAGAACTGACACAATTCTTGTTTACTATGGTTCCTCCTTCTTGTGCCCCATTTATCATAGAGCATATCAGCAATCATATTGTATCCTTCCAAATTTTCATGCATACTCACATAATCATATTCAGTTTCATTTGTATATGCAAGCATATGTCTGCTTGCAAACACATGTTTAAGTTAGTTAAACATTGTATTAGAAAACTAAGTTCAAATTGTGTACATTTTGAGCACTTTGTTTGCATTGTTCAATTATTTCTTCCAGAAATTCCTCCAGTTTAAATGGCAGCAATCAAGCTCAGTCCATTTTCATGATAACAGTCAAAGCTACCACATGCTTTATCTTTCAGTCACTTGGAAGCACTGGCTGTTCTGTGAAGCACTCCAGTACATGGCTTGCACAAGTACCACATTGCCTTTCCTGCTATCTGAGCACTTGAAGTGTACCTTCTCATTTGTCCAGACTCAGCTGATCCTGAGCCTTTCTTGGATAGCACTGACCCAAAAAGGAGAGACAACTCTGGCATTGCCATCTTTTGAGTCCTCAAGGTATATCTTGAACAGAATTTTGGAGAGTTATGTCTAAAACGTTCATTAAATGAGTTTGGCATCTGTCTTCCTGACTAAATTCTAAGTTCCAAAAAATGAACTACATGGTAAATATTTATCGACAAGTTTAATGAATGAGTGAATAAATGAAGGTAGAGGGAGCCTGAACCAAAAGCTATGTCCATTGGGATAATCAGTGTTGTGGGACTTGAGAGTTATTCATGAGGTGAAGCGGTGAGGATTTCTCAATTGACTTATTTATACAAGAATTTAAGTACCATGGAAAGTAATGTTTGTCTTTTTCTAAATTAATTGTATTTAAATTAAAAGCAATCTTATTTTACATAGAAATCCAAGTTCCCTTTCCCTCCTGTCATCCCATTCAGTTATATTTGTCTTATTCATAGTTTTATCCTGTCTTATATTACTAACTGGTACGTAATTGGTACTTAATAACTATTTCTATTATATACTAATTCCAATGATCCTGGGACTTCTAGCTTGGATTTGTCTCTGAATACACTCTTCCACAGGCTAAGCCTCTGACCATGACAGTTCTCAAGGACTTTTGTCATTTACTTGCTTGGCTGCACTGTTGAAACCTAGGTGTTAGATGTCTTGGAATTTCTCTGTAGTGTACACCTAAGCTGGGGATAACCTGTTTGGACGGTGGAGTTATTACTCACTCTCATAAGTGAAGCTGTTTGTGTACAAATGGCATAGATGAGTCTGCAGCAGGAGTCTCCTCTAAGAAGCTTGAAGTACTATCTCTCAGAGAAAGAAGGAACACAGCATAAGGGTTGTTCCTGTGAACAGTCGAGGAAGCTGCTATTCCTCTGCTAACATGTCAACGGGCAGACAAGTTTCCTGTAGGCACCACTCAAAAATGGAAGTTTTGCAGAAAAATCGTTAACTCAACAAGTAGAAGAAACTGTAGAATATTTCCTCTGGGTTACCTTTAGGAATACTGGAGTCTGCAAAGATGTAGAAAGGAAGAGAATTTCAGTCTTCAATACAAGCTTCTGGCAGGCGTTCACCAGAAGAACCCTTACCCTGCCCTACACAGAGCCACTCATAGCCTCATCATTGAATGGGCCCCGAAAGGTGAATGCTGATGGACTCGGACAAAGGAGAGGTAAGAGTAATTACTTCTCAAGTTCCATGGCCATGTAGACCCACAGCCTCTGCCGTAAGGCAAGGTCATAGATGCAGGGGACACATCACCCCAGAATAAAACAATAGCCTGAAATGCTAGGAGATTTCCTCAGACTACAGTGGAGAGCTTGTCTGTCAGAAATGCGGAGGTAAAAGAAAGCCAGGAAGTAGGAATACACGAATAGAGACATGGGACCAGACTAGAATTCTTTCTTTCTTTCTTTCTTTCTTTTTTTTTTTTTGAACTAGAATTTTTATTTATGTATTTATTTTATATAACCAAGTCCATTTAAATGAAAACAAACATTTATAGACATATTTGGGAATTTAGGCGTCGTTCTTTCCAAACTAATTCCTGCTGGTAAGGGGCGCTGTCATGGGGGATTCTAAGAAGATGCAGAAATCCTGGCTGTAGTCTGTAAGGCTGCTTTGTCCAGCTGTTTTGAATGTAGGATCACCTGGTACTCTATTTCAGGTGGCCTGGCTTCAGACTAGAATTCTTTGAATGAAATTTTTAAATACTTGGGCTATATCCTAAAGTCAATTTGAACTACATTTTTATTTCATAAAGAGGTTAATAAATAGTGATGTCACTGATTCTGTAACTGCAATCACTCTGGCTCAGTGTGTATAATAGGCTAAATGGACAAAAGATTCAAGGGCAAGGTGACAGAAAAGAGATTTAGAGTATACAGCAATTAGCATGGGTGAAATTAGGTAACGCAGAACAAATTTAAAGGACAGAAAACAGAAGTAGAACTGACTGTGGGATGTAGAGCAAACCTAGGTGTTAAGGAGAGGATGCAGAAATGGAGAATATGACCTAACTTGACCAGTTAAACTGTTAAGTCTCAGCAACCAGTCTAGTGGAAATACCTAGTAGACAGTTGGGAAGGGAGGCCACTAATGGTGACTGTAGTACGACATTGATCATATGACAAAGTCAACTCTTGAGCCAGGCCAGAACTGTCAGTGATCAAAAGCAAAGAAAATCAGACAAACTGGGTGAGCCTGGTCTGCAGCTTGTTTCATGTTGTGCAGCCTCTTGTGAATGAGTTCTCACAACCTTAGATCTAACTCCCCTACAAATGACTTAAAGGCAGTGTGTTTAACTGTCAGGAATATAAAGTGTTTATACAACCATATTTATTCCATTTGTACATCCACTTCCTACTTCAGAAATAACTTTCTCTACTAATTAAATATATTTATTTTAACTACAGAATCATTTATTTCTAAAATAAGGACATGTTAATTACCTGCAGAATGAAATTAACCCCAGGATGCTAATCTATACATTCATCTATCTCAGTGTATATTACCTACAGATGCCTGGTTGTTCTACCAACAATTACATAGCATTACTCAATGCATTCTTGCCACCTGGATATACATCCTTCTTGTTATTCTCATGCTTAAAACTGTGTGGCTAATGTGGAACATGGAACTTAACTATCACCAGGTGCATCTCATAATAAAAAAAGACAAGAGATTCAAAATTTACCAGCATGGACCAATGTAATTCAAGGACAGATTTTTTTTCTGAGTAAGGAGATAACTGTCTCCAATTTCCCTAAGAACTTGATGCTCCTACTTTATGAGAACTGACACGTTAATCCTCTTGTCACTTTCTAGACATGAATATATATCTGCAATTCTCAGAAGTCATTATTATTAATTAAGCCAACATCAATAGCATAATTTGGCTAGCCAGCCAACATCTTATGAGAGCTCACAGAGAGGACATCCACAACTCACTACACTGGAAAGTTAAGAAGGAAAGAGGGAATAAGACAAGGAAAAGTGGGTGTTCAGAAAGATGGGGCATGTTTATCATAACCTTGACTTGGAAGTCAGTTTCAGAAACCTCAAATAGTAAAGTCTTTTGATACAAAGTCTGTTTTACTCATCCATATAATGGAGCAGTGATACTATGAAGGTGTCTGGCATCAAAGAAGAAGAGCTTCAAAAAAAAATGGTCTTCACTACCCTTGGAGAAAACAAGTGGAATGTGTGTGTTCCTGTGTTTTCACTGAAGTGCAGAACTCTCTCATATGATTGCTGTTTATTATTCAGACTGGATTTTCTCTAGAATTCAGCAGAACATACGATATTCTTATTCTTGGATAGGAGATTCAGGAGGCATGCACACAGTGTTGAACTAAATTCTAATGTTTTTTAAGTGCTACGTGGGTGCTATCATTGCCAAAAATTTCTAACACCGAACATTTTCTTAGCCAGGTACCATATGTCAATGCCTACACAAAGACCACAGACATTATCACTATTCTTTCCCCTTCCCTTGGTTAGTACCTACTTGAATCTCCAAAGAAAAATTTAGTAACTTTAATATATTTTCTGGCTACTAAGTGACAAATGAAAAGAAAAAAAAAACAACATATAAATAAAAAGTTTCTATGGCATGAACATGATTGTTCCTCTCTAAAACCTATGTTGAAATTTGGTCTCCAGTATGACAGTGTTGAGTTGTACTGGATCCTTAAGGAGATGATGAGATGGTGATCAAAAATAATACCCCAGTTACTATAAGTATGTCTTAGAACTAAGTAATAACTAGTGCTCTGTGTGCACATATCCATTTGCCCTTCTCTTTTCTGTCAAGTTGTAAAGCCCCACCCACCCACCACTACAAACACAGAGAGAGAGAGAATGAGAGAGAGAAAATTAGATAGAGAGAACGAGAGAGAGAGGAAGAGAGAGAGAGAGAGAGAGAGAGAGAGAGAGAGAGAGAGAACACTCACCACAAATTGGGCAGTTAGCAGTTCCATACTCTTGGACTTCATTCAAGACAAATATTTGGTTTGATTGATTAATTTGGCTTGGCTTTTTTGAGACAGAGTTTCTCAGGCTGTGTAACAGCCCTGACTGTCCTGTAACTTGCTTTGTAGATTGCTTTGTAGAACTTTAGCTCTTTGACAGTGGTCTAGAAGATGTCATTACCTAACATTGAGGGAATGTCTAACATTTTAATGTCTACCTTTTAATGTCTAACAACCACCTCTTAAAAATGAAGACAAGGGACACATGGTTTTCGTATCCTACCAATATATCATGTTACTGGGTCCCTATAACCTTCTCATTGGTTATGGAAAAAATGTTGAAGAAATAATTGCCTAGAAGACTTGACTGCCTTTGACTATTGCATATCAACTTCTGTATTTGTTTAAGCCCTTCTCCCATCTCCTAGCACAAAAAAAGCAGATATTTCATGGTTGTTTTGTATGCTGATGCATAACCTTCATTTGAATAAGTTTTGACCCAGGATGAATATTCAGTACATATTTGTTGACAAGTCAATTAAGTGTTTGCAACAACTTTCTAGGAACACATAAGCTTGGGGCCCCTTAAGAAACCAGGAAGGTGATGGAGAAACAGCTCAGAAGTTAAGAGTATGTGCTAGAGGATGCTCAAGACTGCCTGTAGCTCCAGAAGATTCTATATGCACAGCCTGTAAGTGCACAAAACAATACTCTCTCTCTCCCTCTTTCTCTCTCTCTCTCACACACACCATTAAAAATAACTTTATTAAAAAAATTAAGAAACTAGGCTACCTAGAGACAACTCATTTTTTCTTATTACACACTTTTGAGAGTTATTTATATATTCTAGTTATGAGACATTCATAAGTATATGTTTTGCAAATATTCCCTCTGCCTTTTCATTCTTTAAAGAATGCTTTGAAAGAACTATAAGTTGTTACTTTTGATGAAGTCTGCTTTCTCTTTTTACTCTTCTGGATATTTGGGAGTTTGTAAAATAGTTTTATATTTAAGGCAACAATCCATTTTAAGTTAATCACTGATTATAGTGAGGCAATAGTAACTATTCATGTTTTTCACACTGGAATTAGTTCTTGCAGCTTAATTTATTGAAATCATCAACATTTTTTTCATTTGCATATTAGTGTTTGTAATAGCATAGTATGGGAAATAATGTAAATATCCATCAATAGAAGACCAGTTGAATAAAGTGCAGTGCCTCTATTCAGTGGAAATTCATGGCACCATTAAAAATACTATAAAAGTTCTGTCACATACATATTGAATAAATTCTATACCCTATTACATAATTACATAATCTCTTTAAAATAATATTCATTTGCATTTTCTTTTCTATGAACTCTCTGTTCCTACTTTTTCTTACTGAATTCCTCTTGTATTCCAGGCACTGTTCCTAAGCATTAATGATACAGCTGTGCTACCTAGTGGATAGTGATGATTTCTAAGCTTTAATTTGACTAGGCTGAGGGTTCAGGTGATTCAATAAATATTATTTATGCATGTGTCTATGAAGATGTTTTGGGGGAAATTCAAGAATTTAAAAATAGTAGACTTGATGAATAAGGTGTTTATTCATCCTGGGAGTAGGCATTATCAATCTGTTGAATATTAAGATACAAGAAAAAGGCAGAAGAATGAATTCCTACCATGAGACATTCCCAATACTGGTTTTCAGGTCTTTGAACTACATCAAGACTTGAATCTTTTGCTTCTCTGGTTCTCTGAAATTCAAACTTTGACTAGAACTCAGCACCAACTTTCCTGGGCTACTAATGTGCTAATGACACAACATGACAGCTAAATAACTGGTCTCTGACTCAGATTTTCAAATTTTCTTAGCACCACACTCTAACCAACTGAGCTAACTGGCAGCTACTTGGATTTTCACATTTTATAATGTGTATTAGGTTACAACCTCATTATAACCTTAGAAATACCTGATTTGCAATTGTTTGACTTGTCATTTTTTTTCTTTATAATGGATTGAGGGCATGCAGATGAACTTTTTACACACACATAAACACACACACACACACACACACACATATATATATATATATACACATATATACTCTTGGTAGGCTATAACACAACCAAATATTGATGAACAAGATATGATATTAGTAAGTGCTATTAAGAACAACAAAATAGGAAAGAAGAGTATGCAAGACTGGAGACATCTGCTTTTAAATGGGGGAGGGTTGATGGTTTTACCAAAAAGATACCAGTTAACTGAAGACATAACAGAAGTAAAGGAACGAGTCATATAGACAACTGGCAGAAAAACATTACAGGCTGATGGACATCAATGCCCTTGTACAAGAGCATCTGATTCCTGGCCACAATAATGACTACTTTCTGAACAAGTATGAAATCTCAGCTTCTCCCTAAACCCAGATTTTTGCTTCTAGTTCCATTTCCTTTAATGGATACATCAAGTACCATTGCAAGCTGCATAGTTTTCCCAAACCCAGTTGCTTGCAAGGAGGTTTGGAAAAGTTAGCTTTTCTCTTTCTGCACTCTATAACTCTTCCAATAAGCACTAGAAAACACAGATAGGCAGCTTCACAATTTGTTATTCACATTTCCTAGAAACCCTAATTCATAACACTCAAGAAGACCTCTACCTCTAAATGTGAATTTTGTCAATATCTTCCCTTCCTTTAGTCCATTTTCTTATCCTCACTATTTTCTCACTCTACAGAGTTGTCATGAGATGTTAATATATTCAAAGCAAACCACTGAGCGCATTCCAAACACAATCCATTAGCATTATTGTGCTATTAGGATTACCTCTGGTAGGCTTGATCTTGACATAGAGCAACAGTTCTCACCGGCACATATTAGGACAAAGTTTCTAGTTCTTCTGTTATATCATTTTGATTTGAGGAGTATTTGAGTATCTTTGGTGACTTTGTGAATCCTTGAAGATACTCTCTTTGATAATGTTTCTATGATCTTAAGAGCAGCTAGATGCTGTATTTCTATTTTATCTTGTGGAAGCCAGATAGTGTTTGAATGACTTGTACTTTGTACTTTAGGTTTGGTGGTGGTGGTGGTAGTGGTGGTGGTGGTACTTTTTGCTTGTGTGCACTTTTTTGCTTAAACACTATCCACTTGTATAGCCACTGTTTAAATTTATTTTATACTTTGAAACTTTACATTAATGTAGGACTCTGCCATTTTCATATAACTTATCCAATAAATCTTTCCATATATTCAAAACTTCTTTCATGTCTTTCAACAGTTTCCCACACAGAGGTTTATACAATTCTCATTATGTTCAGTCTTTTTTTAAATATTAAATAACTTGTTAAATATTCTTGTGAATATTCTCAATATGGTCTTTTCTCTGTTCTTCATCAGGGACCAGTAAACTATGATCCAAGGCATAAATCCATCCTATTGGCTATTTTCAAAATTTTACAATAAGTTTTAAATGACCATATGTATCATGTTCATATTATTTCTGGCAGCTTTTTGTTACAAAAGAAAAATGAAGTAATCATTAAAAAGACTATTATGGCTCATCAAGCCAAAATATGTGCTATTTATATACAAGAAAAAATTTCCATTCTCTGATTTATGTTTTTGAACTAGTTGTTGTTTGAAAGAAAATATTTTTGCTATTTGTATAATAATTTTATGCCCTAGTAATTTTCTAGATGTATTTATTTACTAGCTTTTTACTATTTTTCTTATGTATTTCAAGTATAGATTAATATTTTAACTTAGGACCAGAAAGATAAATGCTATAAGTTCTCACACATTTGTGGATCCTAACTTTAAATCTTTTATTTTATGTACTCAATTTGAAGCATAAATTGAAGCCAGCTAAGTAGAAAGGGGTCTTGAGGGTGTGTTAATGTGAGACTATAGTAAAAGCAAAAGCATAAAGCTGGAATCCTAGAAGTGAAACCCTAGAGACAGAAAAGTTTAAGGAGGGAGGGGTATGAGAGTACAGGGAAAGACAAGGGGTAGTGGGGAGTGCCCACCAAATGGGCCAAGAAAAGCCAGCCATACAGAAGTCCACTGTTTCATAACACAACTTAAAAATAATTTGAGAAAGAGTAGCACACTAATATGTTTTACAATATTATTGTTAAGTGAGTGCTGTGGGAAACCTTATATAAATGATTACATCATGTTAAGCATATTAACTTCCTCAGATATTTATAACTTCTTTATGATAAAAAACATTTAAAATATCTTCTTGCAATTTTGAAATACAATATGCATGGTCATTAGTTACCTTATTGAGCAATAGAACCCAGTATTTCTTTCTTCTCAGTAGAATTTAGTACCTGTTACTCAACTTTTCCCAATCTCTGTTTCTCCCTTAGTCTCTGGTTTAACAGCTGGTCCACTCTCTATATTTATTATATCAACTTTTCAGATTCCATATGTGCAAGCAATCATGTAGTATATTTTTTATGTGCCTGGCTCATATTATATGACATAATGTTTTCCAGTTTCATCCGTCTTACCACAAATGACAGAACTTCATCGTTTTGTGGCTATTAGTATTCATATGTGTGTGTGTGTGTGTGAGTGTGTGTGTGTGTGTATGTGTGTACGCACATGTATTTCTATATTTATCCATCATTTGATGGATACATTGCTTATATTTCTTGGCTACAATTAATAGTTTTTAAATAAACATGGAGGCATGAAACCCTATTCAACACATTGCCCTCTAGATCTATTAGTAGGGTTGATGGATACCATGACAGTCTGTTTTTCATTTTTGAGAACCTTAATATATATTTATATAAACAAATTCATGTCTTCACATGATAACAAGTTGGCTTTCTCCTTTTTAGTTTGGATATCTTTTTCATTATCTTGCCTGATTTTCATGATAAAGACATCTAATAATATGTTGAATAATAGTTATAAAATGATAAAAATGAGCATTTTTGTCATATTCTTGCTAATATTTTGATTAAATTTAGACTGTTAGAAGTTGAATTTAATTTTCTTTTGCATTTAGCAATCTGGATTCACTCTATAAAATAGAAACAAGAGTTTAATTATTTGGGGTAAATTTTATGAAAAATAGACATTGGATACTCAAGCCTAAGTACAAGAGTAAGTCATCTTGAAATTCCTAGTGGAAGACTAGAGAATTCTCAAGAACATCTAATAAATGCTTCACTCTAGAAATGAAGAAGTGATGATTCCTAAGACATCACTAAGATGCTATCATGGGTCTCTTATTTTCCATGATTATTTACACTATTTCTATAGACAAATGGCCCTGCCCTTCTTCTTTCCACCCTTATATCATTATATTTATGATTGCATGGCTAAATGAACAAAAACTCCTTGGTGATTCTAGGAAATGTTCTACCTAGTTTCTCCAAAGGGTAAGACTGACACTGAATTTTGCTTTTAGTATTGCTTTGCTGTGGAATTGTAGTCTATCATTTTTATTATTCCATGAGTCCTTGAAATGTATACCTTATTTATTATGTACAAATTAAGTAGATTTAAACAGTAAGGTTAATACATGCGTGCTATTTTGGTAAGTCCTGAACAATTAATTAATTGTTACTGTTATGAAAATCTAAAGCTAAGTTAACAATTACTCTGCATTTTCTTTATATACCTCCATGATATGAATTAGGAATTTTGATTCAAATTGCACAGTATATCTTGTCATTGTAGGTCCATTTTTCCATGAAGTCAACTTGCTTGATATTTTCAGATGTGTGCTTTATTTTTATTCCCATTTATCTAACATGTTTTGCCCATACTTTTTCTTTTAATTGTGCGTGTGTGTGTGTGTGTGTGTGTGTGTGTGTGTGATGTATATGCGCATATGTAGGTGTGTGTGAGTCAAACGTTAAAAGATCCTTCTGTCTGCATCTTCCATCTCAGCATCAGAGTATTTTGATTACAAACACTTGTTAGATACTGTATCAGGTTTTTAAAAAATAAAATGTGAAGATTCACACAAAACATCTCATGCTTGTGCATCAAGCACTTTAGTCCCTGAGCCATGTCTCCAACCATTCTTTCAGTTGCTTTAATCATTCAATTTTCGATGAGTATTTCTTAGTTGGCATTTAATGGGGTTTTGGTATTGAATGTGAGGGTCTCTGTGATTGATATGTAAGAGGTGCTTAAAAGAACAGTGAGTTCCTACATACAGAAACCCTGTCTCAAAACAAACAAACAAATAAACATGTATAGACTAATTTCTACTTTTTACCTTCATAAGATTTTTATATAACGCATTTGATCTTTGTTTTATTCTTTATAAAAGTAATTAATAAAATTAATACAACCATCTTCCAACTCACACTTACTTTCTAAGTCTTGGTTTTTTGAGATACGCTCGCTATCAGCTTTATTTCTTCTTATGCTCTAGTGGTTAATTTATGAATTTAAAAATATTTTCGCTTTCCAAATGCCAATGGTGACCTTTTGGTATCTTTTGACTGTACTCACTAGAAAAGCAAGCAATTTTTACTTCCATACCTCTGCACCCAATAATTTTGTGCATTTTAATACTTCTCCATTGTTACAATTGATGATACTGTGTATTTATACTTTTATTTTAATGGTAGTTCTTCAGATCATTGTTTTAACCATAAATCATAGCATAAGATTTATTTTTGCAACAGATTTATTCATCCTTTTCTTTGTTCAACTTCATCTTTTCATAGCATTTCAAAAGAGTATTCCTAGAAACTATGAAACATATATATGGATATATATTCACATCACCTTTTTAAAATAACTTTGGAAACATTTTCCTGCAATTGAAACATTTTCCTGCGATCTTATATAGCTTAATATGGATTAATCTAAGACCAAACTGTGTTTTTATTTTTCTGTTCAGTGTTGTTTGAACAATTTTTCTGGGTACCTACAAGATACTTTCTGAAAATTCAGGAAACCATACTAGATTTTGATCGTTAATATTCCACTCCATAGCATGTATTGTGCACTTTTAGCATCCATATTCAACTCTTCCTGAATACTAAAATTTGAACTTATGGTCAAAGCACCAGCCTTACCCATGGAGAGAGGCTAAGGTATATCATGCTCTCAGGTGAAGCAGATGATGAACCACAATATTGGACTTGAGCAAGAGGCAGCTGCAACCCATTTGGGCAGTGCTCACACTGACCACCCAATTGTGATGAATACTGATCTGCTACCAGAGGCACCACCAGTGTAGGTTGTTATTTCCCCCCTTTGTTTCTGATTTTGTTGATTTGCATGTTCTCTCTCTGTCTCTTGGTTAGTTTGGATAAAGGTTTGTCTATCTTGTTGTTTTCTCAAAGAACCAACTCTTTGTTGCATTGATTCTTGTATTGTTTTTCCAGTTTCTACTTTATTGATTTCAGATCTCAATTTGATTATTTCCTGGCAGCTACTCCTCTGGGGTGATTTTGTTCCTTTTTGTTCTAGAGATTTCAGCATTTCAGTTTGTTTGTTTGTTTGGTTGGTTGGTTGTTTTGTGGTCCACTCTATTTGGTGCTCAATATGCTTCTTGTGCTTTCATTGGCATGTCTTTCTTTAGGTTGGTAAAGTTTTATTCTATCGATTTGTTGATTATACTTTATGCACCTTTGAAGTGGCTTTCTTCACCTTCTTCTATACCTATTATTCATAGGTCTGAACTTTTCTTGTGTCCCATATTTCCTGCATATTTTGTGTTTTGGAGTTGTTGGACTTAGGATTTTCTTTGGTTGATGAATCTATTTCTCCTAATGTATCTTCAATACCTGAAATTCCCTCTTCCATCTCTTATATTCTGTTGTTTATGCTTGCATATGCAGTTCCTGATTGTTTACCCAGCTTTTCTATTTCCAGCCTTCCCTCAGACTGTGGTATTATTTTTGTTTGTTTGTTTGTTTTTGGTTGGTTGGTTTGTCTTATTGTCTCTATTTCAGCTTTCAAACCCTGCACTGTTTGAATTGTTTCTTGCAATTTTGGTTTGTCTTCCCTCCATTTCTTGAAAGGATTTTCTCATTTCTTCTTTTAGGGTCACTGTCATCTTCATGATGTTGTTTTTAGGGTCGTTATGTTCTGCTTCATCTGTGTTGGGATGTTCAAATCTTGCTGCTGTGGAGTTCCTAGACTCTGGTGACATCATATTGATCTTTCTGTTGTTCTTATACTGTTGTCTACCCATCCCTTCTTCCAGTGTGTACTGGTTGGGTCTCTCCTTCTCCTGGTTGGTATGGGACCAAGGTTCTCTTCTGGTGGGTTCAAGCCGGTCCAATATTCCAATGGCTCTCTTCTTCCAGTGGGTGGTGGCAGGACTAAGGCACTGGCAGTCTCTCAATGGGCTTGTCCGCTGGGATGGGTTGCCCTGTGCACAGTCCCCAGTCCTCAGGAGGCTCCGAGCAGGGCACCTGAAGGCGGGCTTCTCCCATGGGTAGATGCAGGACAAGGATGTTGGCAGACCCTGGATGGACTGGCCTGCTGGGATGGGCTCTGCTGTGCATGTGCAGGCCCCAGGCCTCAGGAGGTTCCAAAGGGCCCCTGAATTCAGGACAGAAACAGTCCCAAGCTTATGTCCTCCCATGATTGGAGGTGGGAGCAAGATGCTGGCAGACTCTTGTCGGCCAGGAAGGGCTCCTCAGCACACAGGCACACAGTCCCCAGTCCCCAGGAAGGTCTGAGCAGGGCACCAGAAGGTGGGCTCCTCCTGTGGGTTTAGGTGGGACCAGGACGCTGGCAGACTCTGGATAGGCTGATCTGCCAGGAGGGGTTCCCCTGTGTGTGAAGTACCCAGGCCTCAGGAGGCTCCAAAAAGTAACCCGGAAAGCAGGCCAGAAATAGGTCCTCCCATGGGTAGAAGTGAAAGTGAGTGGTAGCATGGCTTCTGTGCCTGGGAAGCATTTTTGTAAGACTTTAATTTATAGAGATTGCATTAGTTTTCTTTTGAATGGAAAAGTCTCATTTAAACACTTTGTATGAATTGCCATCTTGTTTGTTCAGAACTTGGACACATTAGTTTCTTACAGAGACCCTGAGCAGTGGAATGACTCTTGGAGCACAGGACCTCTGGAGCAGAACATGGAAGTGTCTTCTTATACTATCCAATATGCACATGCTCTCTGGTCCTTAAATGAAACAGATGAATTTTCACTATTTTTATCATCCAATTTTTGAGTTGTGATTTTGCTTTAGGGTACAGGCCAACCTCATTCTCACCCCTCCTCCTTAGCTTTAAGACTTGCCAGGATTTTCTTCAGAGCAGTCTTGACTTGACTTGTGTTGACATCTTAAGTGGTCTGTGAGTTCTTTTGTGGATGGCTGATTTTCATGAGGTAGCTGGAGCTAATATTTGCAATATTAACCAAAGTACCTGCCACCAAAATACACCATGTAGTATTATATGATTGTTGATGAATGTGTATCATAAAAAGAATTGTAGATACATCTTTTCAAAAAACAAAAAAATGTACCTTACATTTTCTAATATTTTCTTTTATGTAAACTTTATTTAGAAAAATCCCATTTTACATATAAAGTCCAGTTCCCACTCTATCCCATCTTCCCATATTCCCCCAATCCCCCCCCCCATCCCATCTCCCATCCATTCCGAAGGGAGGGTGAGGCCTTCCATGAGAGATCATCAAAATGTGTCAAGTCATTTCGTTCAGGGCATAGGCCCTCCCCCAAGTCTCTAGGCTAAGAGAGTATCCCTCCATGGGGAATGAGCTCCCGAAATCTGTTCCTGCAGTGTGGATACATACTGGCTTCACTACCAGAGGCCCCATAGTCTGACCAGATCTCCCAACTTACACCAAGATTCAGGCTGCCTGGTTTGATCTTATGTTGTTTCCCGAGCTGTCAGACTGAGTTCCTCGAGTTCCCACTTGCCCAGGTCAGCTTTCTCTGTGGGTTTTCCCAGCATGGTCTTGACCCCTTTGTTCAACACTCCTCCCTCTCTCAAAGTGGATTCCAGGAGCTCAGCTCAGGGCTTTGTTGTGAATCTCTGCTCCCATTTCCATCAGCTACTAGATGGAGGCTCTAGGATGGCATTTAAGGTAGTCATCAGTCTCATTATAAGGGAAGGGCATTTAAGGTAGCCTCTCCACTATTGCTTAGATTCCTAGTTGGGGTCATCCTTGTGGATCTCTGTAAAATTCCATAGTGCCAGATATCTCTTTGAACCTATAATTGTTCCCTCTATTGATGTGTCTCTCTTCTTGCTCTCCTCTATTCATCTCCTGACTCCATCTTCCTGCTCCTTCATGTTCTCCTTCCCACTCCTCTTCTCCCCTCCTCTTTCTTCGACATCCCTCCCGTCCCCAATCATGCTCCAAATTTATTCAGGAGCTCGTGTCCCTTTCCCCTTCACCAGGAGAATTTTCTAATTTCAACCTTTTCTAAAAGATAATCCATATACTTACATTATCCCTACTTTGCCTGCATTCTATAATCTTTCTGTAATCGTTTTTAATTTTTTTTCATTTTCCTCAATTATCAATCTTTACTGGTACTTCAGTTAATATGATGGTACTTTGTCAGAAACCACTATTTATACTAGAGTGACAATATCTGATAATTTTAATTTGTTATCCACTTTGTGCATAAAACAGTGAACTCTGTTTCATCTTTTTCTGATGTTTTCTTCATTAGGCTCATAATTCACAAGAGACATTTTGTTAAATTCTTTAAGTTATTCAGTCAATATTGGACCATAATTTTCAACAATGTAACATTAAAATGTTACTATTTTGTAAGCTTAATGTATCTATTTATCCTGTTATTTTTCACTATGTTGTGATGTTTTTATATAGATACCCTTGTCCTCTTTTCATTATTAGTATTCCTTAAGTGAACAAAAACCTTTCTAGACCAAATACTTAAACAATATAGTGCAAAAGAGGGACCAGAACAATTTTCTAGAGTACCAGAAAATACTGGATTCTTAGTAAAACCCTTTATGCTTCATAGTTATATGGGAGAAGATGGGAAGCTGTGTTTTGTGAATGTGCTTTCTGTGTGACTGGGGGTGGATTAACCTTTGTTTTTAGCTAACAAATAGCTGTGGTAGAGCTATTTAATACCTACAGTTTTTCTCCCACATACCTCAAGTTTACAAAGATAAAGTATCTGTGAGTGTTTTCCTCCCACCTGCCAATTTATGATATCCAGGAATATTTTGGAAGAACTATTAGCTCACTTCCCTTTATAGTACATCACCTACTTCAAAAAATTTTGTGGTATGTTAGCTATCTCCAAGATCTGAAAAGATATTTATTCTCTAGTAGGATCCCCATGCCTTCATTCCATTGTTCATTGGACATATCATTCATTCTTAATCTTATAATTCATGGTTCATTATTTTCTCATTTTAACACAAATAAGGATATTGTTTTGTCATTTATTTCTTTCTAAAGTTAGTTTCAGAGAGAAGAAATGGAGATAGACTTAATGTAAAATATTAAAATTAATGTCTGATGGAACTTTGATCAATCTCCAATGTTTGCTGTACTATATGTGATGTGATAAAAGACTCATTAACCATTCTATTAACTCTTCTTGGATACCCAGTAAGATTACATTACCCACCCATTTTCTGGTTTTATGGGGCCATGTAATTGAGCCTGAGCTGATAAAATCAGAAGAGGAGCAGAGCTTGGGGTGCTTCTCATCTGGTAGAATACTTATCCCAGCATGGATAAGACACTGGATTTGATCCATGTGTCATATAAAACAGGTGTGATGCTACATACCTGTAATTTCATCACTTGAAAATACAGGCAAGAAGATAAGGAATTTAAGGCTATCCGTAAACTGCACAGTTAGTTAGAGACTAAACTGGGATACATGAAATTCTATCTCAAAAAATTAAGTGTACACAAAGTATGTCAGTTTGATATCTATTAAAAAGCCAAGATATGCATCTCCTTCCTTGACATGCTGTAAATAGCCATGGCAACCTAAAGTGTTAGCCAGAGTATTGTTTAGCCTTGGACTCTGACTTGTGAGAATTTTTCCCTACCCCTCTGGGAATAATCTGGATAGCAGCATGGGAAAAGTTTAAATTTATATCCTCTCTCTCTCTCTCTCTCTCTCTCTCTCTCTCTCTCTCTCTCTCTCTTTCTCTGTGTGTGTGTGTGTGTGTGTGTGTGTGTGCGTGTGTGCCTGTGTGTCTATGTCTGTGTCTCTGTGTCTATAGTTGTATGTTTAAGCTTCAGATAAAATAGAAAGAGAATCAGAATAGTGGAGGATTTATTCAGTATGGATTAGAAATAAGTTAGGAAAATCATAAGGGCCAAATAACAATGTTGGCTAACAAACACAGAATGAAATAAACATGTGACATATTGCTAAATGGAAGTGCCATGGCTGTGAGAGAAAAAGTTAAGAATGGAATAGCCAAACTATAAAATTAATGAGCATTATGGGATACTGGAACACACCAGTGTATAAAACAGAGGAATGAAGTAAAACAGGACAATATATGTAAATTAAATACATGACTAATTGCCTGTATAAATTTATATTTAAATTTAAACTGAATTTGCAGAAAAATCCCTCCTAAATATTTTGTCCAGCTCTTTGTATAAATAAAACTCCACAATCCAGAACTTCTTGGAGCCAGACATTAATTGAACCATGCAGCTTAGGGGTTAAAAGTACACAGAATATTGCTTAAGGTCATTGCCACCCAGATAGCAGGAGGCCTAAGAAGAATTCAGCAAAGAGGCATAATTTTCAAACTTCATCTTGTATACAAGGTGGGCCTGTGTCCTACACTGGCTGCTACTATGTGTCTGCTTCCTCTCATTTGACATTCACTGAGTATGTATTGACATTAGTCATTGTGTTGACAAGATCAAGAAAGACAACTGTTTACCAAGCCTTATAGAAATGAACATGCCCAGTTCCACAGAGAGCTTTCCATAGCAATGTTCTTCCTTGCTAGGCCAGACTTTATAAAATCAGCAATTGATCTCAGGTAGATTATTGGGAAGGTAATCAAGACTCAGCTAAATGGACCATATGAACCATCTTCACAGGCATCCTTTTCAAAAATCAGCACTTAATTTTGCATTTGTAACTTTGAACTGCTTTTCTCAAAGAGGCTCTCCACACTCTTATAAAACTTGGATCTGCTCCCTTGGAGCCATATAGCCTGATCAAAAAAGTGACTTTCAGGGCCCATTGGTTACTGGAAAAAACTCATAGCTGGATAGTTAAATAAAAATGAAGAAAATCTGCAGGACCTTCTGACAGACACCAAAGCTTTCCTTCTGTGACTTGCCTTCTAGAAAACAGAAAGTGGGGTTTTGCCATCTGCTGGCAGAACACCAGAATTGCACTATATTTTCTGGACTGAAGATAGAGAGGGCTTTGTTTCCTTTAAAACATAATAGTTTCATACATTGTATTGATTACATATAAATTTTACAAAACAATTTATGCATATTATTAACTCAAAATGTCCAAATCCCTTTGATAGACACATCCCTGACAGTCTACATACATTTTTGACAGTGTCTGGCCAGCAGAGTAATCAGAAAACAGAGGTAGGATGAAGGACTAAAGTTAAAGACCCTTTAACGTACTGAACTTACCATAGGTTTTCTATTTGACAGCTCCACTCTCTGTACCCTTTACCTTTACACTAAAATAATTAGGCTGCTTGTTTTCTGTGGTCCTCCTAATGCTAGAGTGCTGTGAGTTTATAAGGTCAAATCATTTTAGACCTTGCAAAGATCACGGGAGATGATAACCCCTGCTGTGGGAAACAAATTCCCCAATATCTCACTGTCATTTCTGTTCAGCTGGTAGATCAGAAAACAGATATCAGGTAAAGGCCTACTATGTAGATGCCATCAGAAAAATTTCAGAATGAATCCCATGCATACTAATACATGCACTTTATTGCAACAATACATTTTGCTGGAGTAGTGGGCAAAGCAAAAGTTAAGGACATGCTTGAATTGTGCATTCTTTTTTGTTTTGTTGTTCTTTAAATAACATCTTTTTCATTTAATTTTACATACCAATCATTTTTTCCTCCCTGCTCTTCCCCTTTCCCCTTCCTTTCCCCTTCTACCACCTACCCAGCCACTCTTCCTCCATCTGCATTCAATAAAAGGATAGGCCTCCTATGAGCTTACACAAAGCATGGCACATCACATTGAGGCAGGACCGGGCTCCTGCCCTTATGTTGAGGTGGGGCCAGGTAACCCAGCATGAGGAACAGGTTACCAAAAGCCAGCTAAGCACCAGGGAGAGGTCCTGCTCTCGCTATTAGAAGTCTTACTAAGAGACCAAGCTAGATGATTGTCACACACAGAGGGCCGAGATGGGTCCTATTAAGGCTCCCTGATTGTTGGTCCTTTCCTGATTTGATACTAACACATGGCAAGGCAGCAAGTTTAGATTCATAGAAGGTAAAGGAGGGAAGTCTTCAGAAATCAGTGTCTAAGCTTAGTTGACTTGCAGGGAATCTGTAGTACAGCAGAGTTGAAGAAGTTGTATATTACTCAGGAAAGTGGGGACTAAAATATTTGGCTCCAGCTAATAGTCTCAAAAGATCATATGTTCTCCAAAAGCATGCCCTCTATACTGTCAAAACCAAATGAACTCTGTTCCAAGATGCTTGTCAGTTTTAGCCATTTGCTTAAAGATAACCCTTGCAAATCTTTCTTCTGAAAGACGTGCAACACACAATTCATTTGGGGACACTTTCATTTTTCAACTTTGTAACTGCCAACTATTATAAAATGCATTAGAATACACATAAAGTAACTAGTTCACCATTAACACAGAGACAGATGGCTTTTAAGTTGTCCTGGAATGAAAGAAATCATGAGACTATTCAAATGTAAGAGGTCAGGAACCTAAGTGAGTAGCTGTCCTTTTTTTCCCCAAAACACCTAACAATTTATGTGTAAGACATTCCAGGTAATGAAATGAATCTGAAAATGAAGATGGAGGTAATGTTTGTCTTCTTTTTCCAATGTCATAGTAACACAGTGCATTTTTATAAGCTACCCATTCTACACTGACATTTAAATAATCCACATATACACATCAACAGAATTTCTCAGATTCACTTTCATTTTAGGGTGTAGCAAGAAAATCAAATTGACATCCAACTTATCAGTATTCTTATTAACATGCCTGAAGTTCTATGGCAAGTTCCACACTAGGTACATTGGATTTTCTCTTCTGTGTTCTTGACAACGATGGGGAGACAACATTGAATGCCATTTTATAGATGTGACCACCTACCTCAGAGAAGTCAAGATTTAACCCTTCATTTTCTACTGTCTGATCACTAGTCAACTGTAGTAGCTGAGTATAAATCATGCTAAAAATCTCTACGCTAGCATTCTCTCATTATTATTATGTAAAGCATGAAATACCTCTTACATATTTTCTTATACTTGGTCCCACTGATAAATCAGCACAACACTTTCATCCAAAGAAATGTGATTGATGTGAGAATTCATTCTGCCAATAATCTTCTTGAGACTTAACCATTGTCTTAGTTTCTTTACAGGATCCATAGAGCTACCATCTCCCTGAGACAGCAGAAAGCAATTCTACTAAAAGTATGCCCCCTCTCCCGACAGACTCTATTTTCTCAGGGTTATGTATAATTGTCATCTGTTGGGAGTTCATTATAAGTTATAATGGGGTTGGGGATAGAACAATGGAAGTTTAGACTCAGGAGTCCCATTTGGAAAAGAAAAAAGAGGAATAGATATGATAAGGATATGGTAGATTAGTGTATCTATTTGTAAACTATTTTAGCAAATAATAGTTTTAGACAATTTACATTGGTATAGATTCTTGTATATTGATACATATGTAAAATTGTTTTTGTATTCCTAAAATAATTTCTATGTTGATACATACTCAAAATTATATTTGTCATATTGTTTGTGTTCCCATTTCTGTTTATAATATTTAGTACACAAATATATTATTATTTTTGTCATATTATATTATGTTTCTACTTCTTAAGATATCTTGTATATTAACACAAACTAAGGATATTTTTGTCATATTGCACTATACATTTCTACCTCTGATTAAGGTATTTTGTATACTGTTACAATGTTGAGGTCATTGTCCTCATGCTGCACATCTGATTAAAGATTGTTTATTTTTATAATATGAAGTTTTGTCTTTAAACTATATAGATTATTAATAATTACAGGTTAATAGTCACCAATGTTTGTCATACTTATATCATTAGGTTCTCTAGATACACAGAGATGTGCTTTGCATAGATAGGTAATCTTCAACAACTTCAAAGTTCTACAGAATATGGTATTTTAATGTTTAAATAACTTAGAATCCTGTTGACATAAGACATGACTGCTCCTGGCAGCACCAATCCTACTCTTGAGAAGATGTTGGATTCCAAAACTCTCCATATGAAGCTTGTTTGCTTCTTGGCAAAACTGGACTATCAGGCAAAAAACTGCCTTTCCTGGGCTACTGACAGTAAACATGTTGCCCAATATGCTCATGGAAATGGTCTTTAAGATATTCTAGGCCTATAGCCAAAGTTGGTTGCCCCAGTATTGCAGAGAGACTTGGAGTGACTGTCCAGGCAGCCAGCAGTTTGGCATGCCTTGCATCTTTTGGAAGTCACTTGCTTCATTTCTTGCTTACTCGGGTAATATTATTTGTAACCTCGGGACTTTGATAGGGTTGCAAACTAGATGGCCACTTTTATTCTCTTATATCTTAGCTAAGTCATTTTAGGTACAAGACTCTTCAGGATATGACACCTATTGGAATAATTTCTGTTATTTGCTAATTACCTATAGCCTGGACCCTTAGTGTGTGTGTTTTGCTTGATGTTGTTCTTCTTTGTTGTAGTTCTGGTTTTGTGTATGTTATTAGTCTTTCTTTCTCCTGGACAATACTTGGTAATTGTTATTATTATATATAGTTTTGTATTAGATTTAGAACCTTCTCATTTAGATGAGAAGGGGAAGTGTGGGAATTCATTCTTCTGATAGACTTGGGGTACCAGCCTCAGGGCAGAGCTTCCTGTCTACTGACATGACCCTTTCAAAGGAAACACTGAGACAGTCATGCTCTTTCTTTTGAGGTGGTCAGAGATCAGACTGCTGGTTCCATTCACCTCTGGGCAGAATGGAAGACTGCTGTGGCTATCTACCTAGTGTATCCATGAGTGTTTCTAATAAACATTTGCTGCCGTTTAAAGAGGCTCTCGTGGATTCAGCTACACATGATGTGTAGAAATATTCATTTATGAGACTGAGCCTACTTTAGTCTCCAATTGGGGAAGTGACAGTCTCTGCTAACTCTTTAACTTACTTCCCTCTTTAAACTAACAATCCAGGGCACCTTATAGGTGTGAGTACACTGTATGTATACAAATGAATGAAGAAATGCAGGAATAAGAGACTTGGTAGATACTCTTTTGTTTCCACTTTAAAGTTTTCAGGGTGCTTTCATTCTTCCATCTATAAAGAAAAGAACAGGTTTGTATCTTGTTTACAGAAAGAGCTAGGGCCAAAGAATCCTAGGAATAAATACAAGCAAGGAAGAGACAAGAAACACTTTAAAACAAGCCAAGTTTAGCCTTTCAGTCCAGACCACAAGCAAGGCCTTTACCGTTGCTCTCAGAGTTAGATTGTTTTTGTCCTCTATGTGTACAAAAATCAGCATAAATATTTCCTCAACTTTCACACAACTAAACATCATTGTTGGAGGCAAAGTGGTGCTGCGGTAGATTGGTCTCTGATAGTAAACTGGGTAAGACAGACTGGGATGGAAGAGTTTCAGGAATGAATCAATGTGTTTGGGGGAATATCCAGGGCCCCAAGAATCTTCCTAGAAGCAGACTTCATAAGACACAACATGTTCACCTGACACAAATGAAGATCTTGGATTGTCTTCTCTCCCTGTGGGTAGGAAGTATTTCTGAAAGAAATGGAAAACATCTGGAGGAAAACACAACCCAGCAGAGAGCATTAGATACCCCTCACCAGATGAGCTCATCAGATACATTTCCTAAGGAGGAACAATATACTCCTAATGCAATTAGCTGACAGTGTGGTAAGTCAAGCCAAGCTCTCTAAGTTCTAAGTAGCTTTGTATGCACCAGTTTAGCTTTCCACCAAGATTTTAGGAGTGTGACATTGGAGCCTATGAATTTAGATAGCTCATTGGTTGTGGGACACTAACCATGCACCAGCATAAAGTATGTTTTTAGATCCCTCAAACATGAGGAGAATTCAGGTAGAGAATCACATGTTACCACCAACTGCTGCCTCAGACAGAGCTCTGAATTTCTATTATGGCCTTATCCATAATTGCAGTCTTCATTAATTCAGGTAGGATTATGGCTCAGTTTTGGTTTTTTATTAAGGTGGCATATGACAAAAACTATATTTTTAATTTGTGAAACCAAATACCTACATAGGACCTGTCATGGCCAGCCTGAGCTATGACAGTCAGACTGATGGGGTTAATTGCCATTTAAAAATAATTCACTGCTTCCAGATTGATTCTTCTTCTTCAACATTACTGTGTCTCATTCTAATTATTCAATGCTAAGTTCATACTTCTGAAGCAGGAGACTGGAGTCAGAGGAAATGGTGTTTGATTTGTTGCCATGGAAACATCTTGCTGTAGATGGACTCTAATCCCATGACAATGTTCTCTCTTAAGAACCTTTTTTTCTGACATAATAAAAATCTGATCAAGGTCAGAATTTAATAACCATCTCAATTCCCCAACTTTCTCCCGTATATGGTGTCAGAGTGTCATTTTTTGACAAAACAAAGCTTAAAAGAACTTTTGCTTGCTTTCTGTGCAAAATTATTATTTATACCCCTGAACATATAAACCAGGCTCTGTATTATATGAATTCACAGCTGTACCTTTTGTTATTGTATAATCTTTACATTAAAAGAAAGTTATTTATAATTGTCTGTACTGCATCGACAGATGTTAACATGTTGTGATGCACTGTGCTGCTAATACACACATTAGGGCATCAGTAAATCTTATCATGTGCCAACAAATGATGTTTACAGTATTACCAGATGCATGACCATTTATCTTTCAGTTTGCACTATAATAATTTTATGAACTGATTACCATGCATGCATGTAGTTCAGTGAGACAAAAACAAGGCAATTCCACACTGAAATGAAATGCTTCATGTTGTTCAAAACAGCTGGACAAAACAGCCCTACAGACTACAGCCAGGATATCTGAATCTTCTTCAAATCCCCCATGACAGCGCCCCTTACCAGCAGGGAGTAGTTTGGAAAGAACAACACCCAAATTCCCAAATATTGTGTATAAATGTTTGTTTTCATTTAATTGGACTTTGTTATATAAAATTAAATAAAATAATAAAAAAAGAAATGCATCATGTTGGAGATAAGCATATGAGCATCAATCTTGTGTCTATGAGCTTAAGCAATGTCTATCCCCTCTCTCAAGTTCTGATAACCTCTTGTTCGATGAGGGCTGAGTCCATATGGTCTCTAAGGGCCACCACTGTCATCTCACAGGTTCTGATCTACATCATCCCTGGTATAGAGGGATTATAAGCTCTTGGAATCCTGCAAGGGCTCTCCTAAGCATTTTGGGAGATCCTGGGCCTGGAACTATCTCTCATATTTGCCAAACATAGAGCACCTAACTAGTCCCAAAAGAAAGATTTCCTTCTTTCCTTTCTTTCTTCCTTCCTTCCTTCATTCCTTCCTTCTTTTCTCTTTCTTTCTTTCTTTATTTCTTTTTTTTTTTTGTAGTCTTACATTTGTCCTATGAATGAGACAGACAGGGATTTTGAACTCTACACTCTGTCAGAAAAAGAGACTCAAAGTGAGAATAAACCACAAAGTAATTGCCAACATTACACAGCTTCTTATTTAATAAAATCAAAGCTCAAATTTACATTCCTGCACATGGTGAAGGATGTTATATTAGTGAAATATTATCAACATATACAGATACATTCAATTCCTTTCATACTGAGGATTTAAACCTCAGTTCTATCTCTTACATATGTGCCCTAAGAAACAGTGCAACTCTCTTAGCCTAGGCTTCTTTACCCATAAGTTGAAGCTAATAGCACTACTGCAGTGATTCATAGAGTGAATTAATGAGAATTATGCATGTAAAGTGATCACCATGGAACCTAGTATATAGTAGTCACTCATAACAAACAGTGCATCATCATTATCTCCACCAGCAGCCCCAGATGGAACCTGGCACACTGCCAGGGAGTGAGCTCCTTTAAATTATATAGCATCTGATGGCCACCTTTGCATGTTCCCTGGAGATCTTAAAGCTTTCCTTTCCTTCCACAGGTTTTTGTGCACTCTTCACTCCTAGTGAGTACAAATCTTCAGAAAAACACCAAACATAAAATAAACCAGATGCCTATGTGCTTAAATCATCCCATTCATTCCCTGAAAATCATTCAGCAAGCCTGGTTCTGATCTCTCTTTAGACATAAATGGTCTGTGATTTATGTGACAAATGTAGCAGATGCAAATATTTTTCTGGACTATTTTTCTGTGTGTCTTCCCCCAGTCATCAAAGCTTGTTCTACAGAAATCTCTGAAAATGACCTTCTCTAGAGTAAAAGCCCTCATGGGGCCAGCTAAAATTTGTTTTGGAATTCTACCAGTGTGTGAAAATTCTGGACTGGTACAAGATTTTGGAGTTGTGCTAAGGGAAAAGGAAGGTCACTGATTCAACTCCCAGGAAGGAAAACTCTGGTCTTGTGGACCTTCAGCTGTTTCTCATAATTGTTTAGAGGTCACCGAGTGCTAAGACACGCAGAACACCATAATTCTAGCAATTAACTACCCATGAATTACTCATGTGACTCTGCTCCTCTGATTTTCAATCCAATCATACTCTCAACACACTGGTACATGTCTGTGCATAAAGCCATGCACACACACCATACTTGTTTTTAAAATGATTGGACTAAAGTACTTCCAGTGACCTGTCCAGTACCACCACTGTTGAAGTAGACCATCTGCCCCATATACCCTGCTGGCAAAAATAAAAACTAAACAAGAAAATCTGGCTAGGAGGACTATGGTTTACTGTTGGCATGGCTATGCTTTGGGCTCAAGGAGGAGCAAACACTGAATCACTCCTGGCAACTGTCCTTGTAAAATTCACTGTTTTTAATTCAAAAAGAATCTCTCTCTCTTCCTCTCCCTCTCTCTCTCTCTCTTCCTCTCTCTCTCTCTCTCTCTCTCTCTCTCTCTCTCTCTCTCTCTCTCTCTCTCTGTGTGTGTGTACATGTCTGCTCCAATGAATGTAACTACAGCTGCTTCAGGAATATAGTTGAAGAGTGAGAGAGGGACAAGAGAGGATAATGGGGGAAGGCAAATGTGAAAATGTCTATAATAAAATCCATTACTAGGTAGAGTTAATTAAGATGAGTGTTTTTTAAAAGAACCCATGATGAAATATGGCTGTATGTAAGACAAAAGAGTACAATGAATGCAGGCAATATAGCAGGTGGATTGTGCTGTCTTAAATAATCATAACAATATAATCCTTGTGATTTAGAATTGACAGGGCTGAATGAATGGCATAACACATGGCTCAGGCAATAACAGAACAAAACAGAAGTCAAATTAAGATGCCAAATTTTTATTGCTCTCCAGATGCCTGGCCAATTTGGGCCAAGAATCTGGCTATATGGCAAATCTATGTTTATGAAACCATTTAAAGTAGCACCACTTCTACCTGGCAGATTATCTGTGAAAGTGCTTGCCAGCAAAGTTTCCCCTTTCTGGATGCATTCCTTCTTCCATTGAGTAATCTTTTTGGACATAAATCCACTGTAAGGCACAAAGCCAGGAGTTGGCATCAAGGATATATCAATGAAACTCACAGATCCTCTTCCATGACAGATACAACATGGGCTGTGATCAAAGTAGGAAATGAACTACAAAAATCATCAAGGAATTTGTGCCATATATGTACTCTGTGTCACACTGAACATAATATGCAACATGTTGTACCTCATGATCCTTGGGTATACAATGAACATAAAAGGCATAGGTCTGCCAGTTTCATGGACCTGTGAGCTGTAGAAAGTTACAAGGTATATAGGGATCCATCTTGATGACATAATGGAGGTAGGTAATCTATGTCCCTCTTGGCTCGGACAAGGACTGAGTAATCTGAATAACTCTCCAAGAGAATGTGAAATAGGATTTAAAGTTGAAGAGGGCATCACAAATTAAGCAGAAGTAATTATGGTGCCTCCCTGGCTCACAAGGTTCCATTATAATAAAGGGAGACAAATTTAATCCTTGATTGCCAGTCCATGTATGGTAGCTCTATAATAATGATAGTGATGGCACTTTCCTCCTTATTTACCTCAAGTAACAGTGAAAAGTCAAGAACATATTAGCAAACACCCAGTGAGCATAATTAATTAATTAATAAGTAAATAAATCTAATAAGTATACCACCTATTGAACTGCTACCAATGGTTTGGTGAACAGAGACATTGTTTTTCTCACTCACTACTCACTTTTCCTGTATTACAGTCTTGCAACTTTATAAGAAAACATGTCAAATAATTTATGGCAGATGCCAAGAACTGCAAGGAAAGTTGCCACAGGCAAATTAGAGCCACTACAGTCATGAAAACACACACATACTGGTTTTGAAAAATATTGGGGAATGTCTTACAATTTCCCAGTGAGCACTGTGAAATGTCTCAAAGAGACCTTGCTTATAGCAAATGGGAAGAGCAAGATAAAGGGGCTCACTTTCATTCCACACAAATTTTCCAAATTAAAGTGTCCACTACCCTTAATGATTACTATTTCTTTTTGCCTGGTGAGTTATCCTGTTCTTTTTGAGGAAAGTATTTGGATCTCGGGATCATGACACCCCTATGGATTCTCTGGTTTGACTTTTGTAATCTGAATGATCCCAGGACAGGACCTTTGACCTGTCTGATTCCTGTTTCCTTGTCTCTGCTATTGTGTGGATCTCTGTCCACCTTCACAACCTCATACAACAAAAGAGAAGGCAAGATATTCTGAAGTCTTATAAGTGCTAGACAAATGGAAGTGACTATTATTATTAAATCAAGTCTTGGAATTTACACATTCACTGCCTGCTCTCAAGGTTGGAAATAGAGATCAAAGGTCAAGTACAATTCATTAAAAACTAATTAGAAGACAAATTGTCTTTCATTTGAACATGTGATACAGAATAAAGCAGCTTAAGGAATGTGGGTGGTTTATTTTAAAGTCTTTGTTTTAATCAAAGCTTCCTGGATTTGTCAAGCAGCTGCTCTTTGCAGGATGTCTGAGGATGTCATAAAGAAGCAGAGAACACTGTTCCCACCTCCCCAGAGAGCACTGTCCAATGTAGATAAGAAGATGAGACCGCAAATAAACAAGAGATAGAACATGCATGACCGCTTACATAGATAGAGCCTTGGTGCTCTTGCGTAAGTTTTCCTGGGAGCAGCACTCTTATAAAACTAGAAAGAAGTCAAGATAATTATTTATTGGACAAAAGGGAAGCATGTGGGTTGAAGAAGACATTCAATATGAAGAAATCAAGAAGCAAAGGTCTGAAAATATGGGCATACTCTAGAAACCCCTCAGATCTGACTTGATTATGCAAGATGTTCCTCAATAGACCAGCTGATGAAATGGGACTTGCCTCTGGAAGCTGGAGAGGTTATATTAAGAATTTGGCCTTGTATCAGTTCTCATTGCAGAGCTGTTAAAAGAGAGAGTAGTTTATGAGAAATGACTATATACTATGGTTTTCTTCTTCTCACTCCTGTGACTCCATCACCTTGCTGTTTCCTTGTCCTGTCTCAATGCAGATGTTGTTATACTCACTGCTACAAGAAAGGAGCTTTTCTCACAGCCAGTATCACACTCCTTGCACCATCATGTATTGAATGCCATGATACTTTTTGACTCAGCAGACTTGTAAGGTGCTTTGGAAGTGCCCATTTATTCAACCAAACACTAGCCTAGGTACCATGGTAAAAGGGATTTTTCAGGTGTGATTAAATTCCCTAATCGGTTTACTTAAATTAACACAGAAGACATTACCCTCGAAGAGAATTAGCTAGTAAAGTGACCCCTTCAAAATGGATTCTGGTCTTTCTGTTAGGAAGAAACCTCAAATAGTGCTTACCACAGGGTTTCTTATGCTGTTGATTAATTTGCTCCTTACTCTTGCCCACGGATATCAAGTTTTAGCCAGTGTGTGCACCTCTAGACTGTTTCTGAGTATAATCTCCCCTTTCAGACTCCACTGTGCAGACTTTGGACACATTTAGATAACTATACTTATAGAAGCCAATTTATTATAACTAACTGGGTGGACAGAAGGATGTATGTATGTATGTACGTATAAATAGACAATATTTTTATATGTATAACTAACCATGATACTTACAGAAGCCAATTTCATGTAGATTGGCAGAAAACTAGACAGATGATAGAAGGATAGATGTTAGGTAGTTACATGATAAATATCACATATCTATTATATAGTGTATACAATATTGCAGTGTTAGGAGACACAAGTGCTATTTATATATCTATATCAACATCTGTACTGGTAGAACTTGCTGTTACTACTGCTTTTTTGGAGAAAACCATCTTATAACAACTTCTATGCAGAACACCAAGGACAATACAAGTAAGTCAACTTATATTTCCAGACAGCAGAGCAGTGTTGGAAAAATGTGGCATGAGAATACAAAGGATGTTTAGCCTATAGTGAGGGGGAGAGGGTTGGGAAATAGATGAAATAGAAACCTACAGAATATGGAATTTGACAAGTAAATAGGGAGGAGACATCTCAGTGTTGACAAGATCGTACTACTATCTCCAGAAATATCTTAATTTAATTATTCTGAGTTCATAACCTATAACCTAGCACAGACCCTGCTATACAATGCATTCCATGTCCAATAAAAATTTATAAAATGAGTTCCCTAAGGAGAAAAATACATTGTTCTGGAAAGGAACAGTAGTCAAGCTCAAGCACAACTTGTCAGAATAAGGAGCTAAGGAACTAACAAGAAGCCAGGTGGTCTGCAGGAATTCTTTTACTAACCCATTCTCTAGAAGTACAGTTTGGTGATGATCTGTGGGACAGCCTCACACATACAAAATCATTTCTTTTGTACTACAGCTCAAGTTACAAGAGCTATGTCTCATCCAGTCCTTCATAGAAATGATGTGAATATGTGATTAAAAAAAAAAAAAAACAGGCAAATCAAGGAGGGTTAACAAATACAATCTTGGATGGCCAAGATAAGATGTTAGAAAAAAAAATATGTCTGGGAAAGTAGACAATATCTATTAAATCAAAATAACTTAGGTATATAGTTATTCAAAAAGTAATGCATGTTTCTCAAAGTGTTAAAAGCATCATATGCTACTAATTTGAAAAGCTAAGAAAGCAAATACAAGGGTGAAAAGGTATGACTTCCTTAATTTTAATGGAAAGAACTATAATAATATCACACATATAGGGATATATGGGCACAGACATGTATATGTGTATATAAGTGACCTATAAACATAGATGTGATAACAGTGTTGGAAGCTGGGAGCTGTTTTAAAGTACCTGACACTGCTGGACACAACAAAGTGATGAGCTATTGATCCCCTGAGGAAATTACCAAGTCCAACAAGCAGCAATCCCCAGGAGCTTTCACTGAAAATAAGGGAAACCAACTAGTCTTTTTCTGGCAGGTCAATCCTGCTGATTCAAGTGACATTTAGCAGTGGACTTTTTAGAGTCTAAGACTACACTTTAGCAAAAGAAAATTGCACTGACAAAAACTACTCACATAATCGTGGAAATAAACCATGTGATGCCTCTTGTTTTCCTCTTAAAATCTCCAAGGCTGTACTCATCCACTTGATCAGGCCCCATGCCAGGCTGCAGAGCTCTAGAAAGGAATCAAGTCCTGTCCTTAACAAATGTTTCTATGAGACACTCCGAATGACATAAATGAAGGAAAAACCCAAAGAAAACTTCACATCACAGTACAAGATAATCAGTTCTATAGACTATCAGGCAGATGTTTGACAACTGGACAGCCTTCCTAAAGAGCTGTTTATGGACAATTATCATGAAAGGTAACATTCAGACTGTGGCAGTATCTTAAACCAGGAATGTCTCCTATGAGCTGGAATGTTAGGTGAGAATGGAATACGAAGAAAAAGATACAGAGACTCTTACAGAGATGTTTCAGAGATGAAGGATTTACTGTTCTTGCAGAGAACAGAGTCTCAATTCCCAGCACCCACATGTTGGTTCACATACCCTTTTCTGGCCGCTGCAGGCACTGCACACGCATTGTGCTATACACACAAGCAAGCAAACACTCATACACATACATAATTTTTTAAATTTCAATATTTTTATTTTAACATTTGATGGGAGATGCCATTCTGTATATTTTTTCTCAT